>NW_010132573.1:0-28724 GCF_000699245.1 Pterocles gutturalis
CCCCCCCCCGCAAGCAGTTATCACTGAAACCACAAGTACAGGCAAAGTCTAATTCACAGTCAATTTTTCTTTAATTCACCACGTGACAAAGATAAGGAAGGAAGAAGAAGCAGCAAACTTCCCTTCCCCATCATTAGGAAAAACTGGTCACAGGAGCAAAATATTTGTGGCTGATTATTCAGTAACAGTCGAAAGATGTAAAACACCAGCTATCAGATAACCCTTCAGCTCCTCTCATCTAGCTGGAGTGCATGTTACCTCATGGTCTCGTGCACATTCCCAGCCACCACTAGTTCATTACTTGCAGACCTGCCCTCTAAAAAAAAAATGACAGATGCCGGTCTCTAACACGGGTCTGCCCAGATGCATCCCCCCACCGTCCCAGCCTCCGCCTGGCTGGCCCTTCGGGAGGCTGGCTGGCATGGTGAGTTAAGCCTAAGATTCTCAGGATTCTCCACAACATAACAGCAATGCTTCGGAGAGTTTCTGCAGCTTGTTATGGGGGATGCCATGCATGGTTACTAGAGGGTATATTTTCATTTAGTCTGAATGCTTGGCACCCTCGGTCCGTAAACAGAAGCCTAGGTAGAAATAGATGGAATTATTTACTTACACTCCCAGTGACGAAAATGATTAGTCAATTAACTTTACTAATATACAGTATCTTGTGAGAAGACAAGATGTCAACAAGTGAAGCTAGACTCCAGATAGTGTCAGAAACAATCCCTCTAGCATTTAGGCTGATTTATGGTGAACTATGACAAGTATGCAAATTATGAGAGTTCCCTTTTATGTTTACATTTGTGCATTTTTCTTTGGCTATTTCTGATGATAGGCAGATTAGTGCAGCTACTTATAATCTGATCTCCTTGACAGGAGAGCATTCAGCCTGGAGAGACATCCTGCAGCCCCAGCTTCCTGTACTACAACAGGCTGAGGGCACCATGTTGGTAAATATCTTCCAGGGGAAAACGGTAGCTAAAATTAGCCTTGACGGTATTACAGGGATCACTGAAAAAAAGCCCAGATGAAAAAAGTTTATAACATGAGACAGGTTCAATTAGTTATTCAGTTCATTTAAGCAGTCCAGCTGGACAATTATAGACAGCTACCAATTCCATTACATAACCATGAAGCAATGTCCTCATGAACTTCTATTTGTGCTTCACTGTATCCGCCTGGGATCTCTAAATCTCTTTTCGGTTCACTTGTCAAATCCACCGCTCTCCTTGTACAAGATAGCTCCTGGGCTGTAATCCTTCATGTGTTATCCACACCACACAATATAATTCTTGGTGTCTCAAACCATGTAGGTGCTTCAAGCTTTCTCCAACTGAATGGCCAGCTCAGGTACTGAACGTGGTATGACTATGGATGGCCCGGACCAGAGATTTCCAGTCATTTTATGCAAATGTAACTTCATCCTCTAACTGTACACTTCCACACACCTGGGTGGTTACTCTCCCTCTGCTAAGCCTCTGCTCTCATTCCACCAAAGGAAGTGGAACCCTACAGGGTTCCCTCAAAGATGTCTAGCTGGTTAAAGAATTAATTTTACAAACACTCTTTGGGTCAAAAATGCCCCAAACTCTCAGTTTGGCAAAAGTCACATGAGAAGTCCTACCACAGGAACTCTGTGAACTCTCCATGGTTTTGATTTCAGGGGACAGTTTTGGTGAAGAGTAAATACAAGTAGTATGATCTCCAGAGAGCACGCTTTAGAGATTTTCTGTGAACATTCATTTTACATCTTTGACGAGTCACTCAGAACAATTTTGACTCTTTAGGATATCAAGAATCCTTTCAGATAACCAAGATGGCTCACTCCAAGGGATGGCCGACACATAGTCCAGAATGTGAGAAGCAACATGCCTATGCTTGTCCATATGACCATATGAACCCAGAACTGCCTGCATCTTCCTGGCCATTTCTGTGCTTCTGGACATCTCATTTGCACTGGCACCAGCAGATGTGGTCAAGCACCAGCACCAAGCAGAAATTTCTGACAACAAGTAGCCCTGATTTTGGTGTGTTTGCTTGGAAGGACCTTTTATTATACAGGTGTCAGGACAGTTTGAGGCAATACTGAGGCCATAAAAAATACAGACTCTTAAAGAACACCTAAAATTGAAATGAGGTTTAGTAACTGTGTAATCAGTTGCTGTGTGTGGGCCCACCTCACAGTGGACAGAAGTATGTTAAAGCAGCTCTTCAGCTTCAGCTGTAGGGACTCATATTTTAAATTAATTGTGTCCCCCAATTCAAGCCCAAGTTGTAGACCAAAATGGCCCCAAAACAATAAGGTAAGTGGTGTTAACAAAGCAGATCCACTTTTAGATCTTTTCAGGTTGTACTTAATTGAATGCTTAGCGTAACTACCAATTTTCTAATTTCTGGCATTTGTCTCCAATATGCTATGCTGTAGGATATTCCAGAACTTTCAATCCTATCAGCTACTAATTCATGTTTTCATGTATGTTGGTAATCCTCTCACCACCCTGAAAACACTCAAAGAAAAAATTACAGTTTGCATGTATATTACTTTAATGTAGGTATGTGCAAAATGGCCGTTGATTTGAAAAGTCATTGCATCGGCAGGAAAAATGAAATTTTCCATTGCAAGGCTGTATGAATTATCTGGAAGACCCTCTCTCTCCTGAAATCAAATAATGCTAAGTCTCACAGCATTAACCACTGTTGCTACATTCCTGAAAATCTGAAAGGCATTTCAAAGGACAGCCTACCTTAGCACAGGCAAAAAAGTAAACTCCAGTTTAATTTTTTTCCAGCAAACATAACTCTCCAAGGTGACCTACAAAGACCTACAAAGCTGCATGGTCACCAGCATTTCCAGCCATCAGCGAGGGCTCACAGGGTGAGCAGACTGCGTGCAGTCACAAGTGAGCTCCTCGGCGCAGCTCCTCCATTCCCAGCCTGTGCTCGTTCCCAGTGAGATGACACACCTTCTCCTTTGGCCCTGGCCAACAGTCGGACACGAAACCTGCCGGCATCCCCAGGGTGTCCTACTCTGTGACACAGTTTCCACCCAGGGGAGTGTCCAGGCCCTGCAGCCCCAAACTGCTGAGAGGGAGCTGGGCTCTGGGATTTTTCCAGGCAGTAAGCCAGAGGAAGGAACGATAGGATATCCCCATCCAGATTTGACTTACTGGAGGTGGATTTCCACCCAAGGATGAGGCCAGGAGTCCCCAAGGACACAGATGGCTGTCACATATTTTCTTCTCTGACAGATAGACTGCCTCAAAGCACAGGGCACAGCCCAAGCCTTTGTGGCCACTTATGGTCACTGCTCACAGGTCACCCCATAACAGCAAAGCCCTTGCTGGTGGCCCCAGACCCTTCATCTTAGTCACTCATTCAAGGGCAGCCTGTTTGCGTATGTTCTTCCTGGCCATGTCTGCTTTAGCAGAAAGATAATACTAATATTAATACTAATATTAATGCTAATGCTAATGACATAAATGAATAAAAACACCTCACACATCAGTAGCCAAGCAACGATTACAATGTCATCTTCAATAATTCTTGGCCAGGGTATATCCTGAGTAACCCAAATTACTTGGGTCTGATTCCAACCAGAACCTCTCACGTATCTGTAAAAAAGTTGGAAGGTAGTTCAGAGGACAGCCTATCCTAGCACAGGCAGAACAGGCAACTGCAGTTTAATTCTGTCCATTGGACACTGCCTACAAAGCTACCTAGTCACTGGTGTCTCCAGGCATCATCTGTGAACAAAACTGCACATGTCAACACTCCTAAGACTTTAATTCATATCTAAACTTTGAGCAAGTCCACAAGTGCAAGGATGATGCAGAAAAATCTCTCAGATGAGTGAACCCTGAGTGCTAGCCAAGCAGGGTCACAATGTCTCCAGGGTACAGGAGTTATTTTCCACAACAGCTTCAAGGGGAAGAGGCAAGGTAACACCATTGGTCTTTGTCTTCTCATACAGCTGCCACGCACTTCAAACAGTGACATCCTCTCTGATGATAACTACATGGGAAGTACAGCACTTCTGCTGTGCCCCTTCAGGCTGCTTAAAGGTCTGGAAGTCCATGAAAAAACCTGGGAACTTCAGAATATAAAGTTGTTTTCTTCACCATATTTTTCTGTGGATGACTGTGCAAGATATTGGAAAGCTTTGGAAAAATTAAAAGGAAACATTTTCCATACAGGAAAGATACTTTCTCTTGGAAGGTACAGTGAGGGAACCTGTAGACTATTTTCTTAAAGGACATAGCTGCTGAACATCAAGCAATCCACTTTCCTTCTATAAAAATTAAGCCTTTCACATGATGCTACTTCACTGGAAAGCTTGCAGCTTTCCATTATTAAAATTCCTCTGTTCCTTAGGTCAAATCACTTAATTTTATGCAGTGTTAGCAATACAAAAATATCTCCACATACACATTAATGGAATAAAGCTGAGTATTAGCTACTAGCTCTGTTTTCATTATTCAAACACACAGAACATGTATATAAACCCAAAGTTTTTAGGAAGAGGTGATGTAGCTAGACAAGCAGCTAAAAGATATTACTTTCCTTGCAAAGTTTACATCTCTTGTATTCTTAAATCATCTGGGATTCAACACCAGTATTTCCCCTATTTCCACAGTTTTTCTAACTAAACAGTGTAATTTACATTCTTAAAGTTAAGAAAAATTCATCTTGCTTAAAGTAAGTAGCCCACATTAATGTCTCAAACTTCAGTTACTAGAAAATAAACAACTACAAGAAAACCTGAAAAATCTTGGGGATAAATGTTGCTTCCTGGGGCTTCAAAACTTCCAGAAACTTTGCACCTCCAGCTCTAAATAGAAGCCAGCAGGAAATACCCAAGGCACCAAAAAATACATGAAATAAACTGCTGAGCAAATAAGCTGTTCTGAGCATTTGGTTTATTCATGCCATGGTTCAGTTGGTCATATAGCATTAGAAATACTCGATACAAGAGAGAGATATATGCCTAACTTTATTAAGCAGAGACTATCTTAGAAGTTGAAATGAAGGAATCAAAGATTGTTCTTACTGTGGAAGAAAAACGGGCATTGTCAGGATAATACAATTTACATATCTCCCTCCTCTTCTTAATAGAAAGGAAGAAAACAAGAGTAATGTCACTGATTCTGAGAAGTACTAGGGCTTATCTGCTACAAGAATATCTACATGAATCACCTGGAGGCACATCTCTGCTGGTCCCTGTGTTTCTGTCAAATCACTAGTACACCTCCAGTGTAACAGAAATGTGAAATAAAAATGTGAGCTCATCATATGAACTTACTCTACTGGGTCCTGAAAACAGTAACGTGGAATGGGAGTAAAGGCTGGAGAAGTACCCATCATGGGGTACAGTCACAATCTTATTAAACACTCAGTTCTCACCATCTCCATGGATAGGTCACACACCATGAGCCATGCAGTCAAAATCTTCAAGAGTCAGTAAGACATTTCTTTCTTAAAATCAGTTTGGAGGAAGCCTGTCAGCAGAGACTGCAGGACTCAGTCTTTGGGTACAGTAGGAGCTTCAGCAATAACAGGAGCGAGATCTTTCACAGGAGGCAGCCTGTGCAACATCCCTTGGTAACCACCAACCAACACTAAATGAAATAGTCTCTGCTCCAAGTACACAGCTCATTTCATACAGACTTGGCCATGAAGCAGTGTGTGCATATGTGTGTGCATGCATGTTACTTTTAAGTTATCAATACAAAAGCCCGCCCCTGCACATATCCTTTTGGGAGAAAAGATGAGAGGGTAAATGTGAGATAGGCATTAATAGCATTGCATGAAGCAATACTGTAAGGTACCCGAACAGTCTAATGATTAACATCATTAATTCAATGGTAACTCAATATATGGGAGCAGAACTGAATTTTGGCATAATATATCTGAACTGGAATTTGTGTAATCAAACTCTGTAAAACACGTCTAGACTTGCCTGCTGCTAAGAATAGCACCAATGTGAACATAAAGGAAACTATATTCACTTCTGTGTACACTGTGGTTGAGACCATGTTGATGGTTGTTCATTTTAAAAGGCAAAGTATGGCAGTCAATCTTACTCCTTATAGATCCAGCTCAGCAAAATATTTTAACTTTAAACACGGGCTTCAGCACCAAGGAATGGTTTGCTGAATGAAGGTGTGGCGTGATTAGTGCAAGAAATTAGATAGTTTCAGAAGCATAAGACAGACACTGCTATAAAACTGTAACTTTGCAGGACAGCAACAGGCACCTCTCCACTTACACAGGCAGCTGCTCCAGAAATACTCACTTGTTTACTGTCGGCAGCGCCTGCATGAGGAGAGCACGCCTCTGCTCCTGTGCCGCGATTCAAAGGGGCACGTAACAAGGCAGTGCATGCCTGCTGAATCCTCCTGTCAGCAGATCTTCTCGGTTTTCACTTCTTCTTTGCTACTTTGCAAACTCTCAGCTATTTTTTCCCAAGTTGTAACGTGGGGACTCATAGAGATTATTGCCATTCTCCCCCTGCCTGTCATACACCTTGTTTCCAAGTATGGTCACTATGAGGGGACTGTCGCTTGAAGCCTTTGTGGAAAATTAATGGCAGACAGGAAAGGGCAAAAAAGACAGGACAGATGGCTCTGTCACCACCACCAGCCTGATGCCATGGGAGAGCTTCAGTGCCTTTTGCAAATGCCACTCTGTTCCGCAGACTTACTCTGAAGATGATCTGATTGCACCCTTGGCAGCCGTCTTTCTTCTTTTTTTAAGATTTTTCCTTGTCCTTTGACTTACCGGGCTCATCCACATGGTAAATGCAAAAGGTCAGTTTTTAAATTAGTGACTGGGTGCTGATGGTCTGAAATACTATTTAACTATAAGCGTATTGGCATCTTGCTAGAAGTGGTGTTGAATAGTGTTGTTAATAGGGCTTGTTTACTTGCTGGTTAAAATCCAAATCGGGTCAGCTGAGACCTGAAGGGGCAATGAGTAAACTCCTAATTTAGTAAGTGAACAGAGTGATGTCACCTCACTTTATTCTTTAAACAGCATTCTGTCTAGTTTCACTTTCACAGTGAAACATACACCCGCAGTATATTGGGTGCACATTGGAAGCACAGAGAGAAGAGTCTCCCTGTGCGAGCACTGCCAGACAAACTGTGGTTCAGCTTATGCTCATACTCGTGTAAAGATATGGCTAGGATTTTATGCGTTTAAAACATGATGAACTTCAACAGGGTGAATAAATTGCGATGTGACACTGGGCTGTGCAGTCAGAGTATGCAGAGAGAAAGTCAATACCCTGTCCTCTGGAGAAGCAGGGCTATAATCTCTAGCTATGCAGTTTCAGCCTAGAAGATTGTAATTATAGGAAAAATTCTACATTGCACACATCCCAAGACAATTTGCTGTTAGGAAAGGATAATCATATTAGGCATATTTGCTTGTGAAGTCTGGTATGGTTGTAATATTTTGCTAATTAGATGCAAGATTAAATGTTCGTCATTTCCATCACTTTTGATATTGTAGGAGAAAATTCCAGGGTTGGACAAAATTTTAAAACTGGAGAATTAGACTGACAACCAGAAGAGCTAGTGCTTTGGTGTGATTTGGAGTGGAACCATTTGTCTACATATGAAAATGTGGCACTGTCCCAAATCTACAGACAGTATTCAACTGTGGCCACTTGACGTGAAGAAATATCTGCGATCTTGCACATTCCCGGGGACATTAATGGGAATTCTGAGGCAGAAGTAAACAGACCATCAGTCACAGGGGATTCTTCCCGTTCCTGTCTCTCACTCTGGAGGAGAGGTACGGGCTGTTTCCCTTCTACCAGGTCTAGCGCCTGCTTCGTGTCAGCTTTCCCATTGTGGTGTTGCATCAGACACCAACATCACTGAGTGCTGGAAAGTACTCTGCCGGAAAGATAGCTACAGATTGCTTGCAGGAAGACAGCTGACACTCCATCTTCTGGACTAGAAAGAGCTTTATCTATTTCTGTGAAGCAGGGGGGTATTTTGCTATCATAGCACTGTATCACAAAATCGGTGCTGTCATTCCTTGAGGAGAAGCCTGCTATTCCACATGCTCAAATAGGTTAATTTTTTTTTCCTATTCAAACTCTTCTTCAAGTCTGATTAAATTAAGAATTACAATGTTATAGTTTTAAGATAAGATGAAACTCCACTCTGGGCAAAAAAATATTAATTCTGTAATGATGGGTTACAACTCTGCCTGAATATAAAGTATTAAAAGACTTTACAGGATCTGCCTGGAAATCGACCTGCAATAACTAAGCTTGCTATGTTGCAGCACTCAGTTTGCCAGTACTCAGCTTTGTGACATTAATCCACATATCAGAGAAGACCATTTTGTGATAACCTGCAACAGGGGTAATCTCTGGATTTATAAAAACAGAAGCTGAGCAACGTATGTAGCAGCAGGATTTCAGGAATATCCAGGATGTGTCACAAGTCCTATCATAATGCAGTCATTGACAAGTTTTCTAGATTTACCTGAATCATTCTGTATTCCTCCTGTTTCTTTGATCAAGAAGAAGTTGTAGCTTGGTTATGCCATTTCCAGCAGACCTCACTTCTGTTTCATGTTCAGACAGATCAGAATAGGAGTGAATTTTATCTTTGGGATTTACAAAACAAGATGGTACACAGTGACAACATCATTTACAAGGTTTACCAGGGAAAAGTGTAAGATTGTATGCCAGCATAGCTGCTTAACAAAATGGCAGCCTTCCCTTGTCTGGGCTTCACTGCTATGTCAGTGCTCAATGCCATGAACAGTAAACACACTGCTCAGATGTAGACTACTGCCTACTGTAGACACCACTATTGAACCTGTTGCAACCAAAACAAGCTCCCAGATCTTCCAGGCCTGGAAACATCTGTTTATATAATCTTCATCCTGTCCTAACTTTATTCAGAGGCTGAAAGTAAAAATATTGCTGAGAAGGATGTAAAAATATAACTGCAGTCCAGTATTCACTCTTGGCAGTGAGCATGCTGAGTATGGGAGGTGCCACGCTGCAGTCCCTCATGTAGGAACTTTGAATTAACTCACAGGTGCAAGTTCATGTCTTATATTAATTATGAAGGCAGCTTCCACACTCCCTACATTCACTGGGGGTCATCATCTTTGCCAGATGAACCAGAAATTTCTAACTTCCATTCCTGATATATTTGCCTCATTATCTCCATTCCTCGCCCTTCTCATTTGTCTTGAAACTTTCCCTAACACATTACCCCTACTCCCGCTCTTTAACTAGTCAAGCATTATGTCCTTTGCCCAGCTGGACAACCTGGCTTTCTCAGCTCTGGCCTAGATGTGACATTTCTACTTGTTGTCCTTGCAGAACATAAATAATAAAGCGTTGTCAATAGAAGACAAGCACAGGACTTCTGTTTTTGCAGATGGAAGCTTTTGTTCATGCTTCCACCTGCTCAATCTCACTTAGACATATCAAAATACATCAGATAAGTTCCTACTATTACATTTCCTTGTCAACAAATGCTATAATCTCCACAGGAAAGTTATGTCATGATGAATGGGAGGGAAGATACTCCATGAGAGGATAGACACTGTGCCACTCTTTAGCTTATTTTTCACATCCCAGAAGCACAGCCACCTTGGCCATATTCAGGTTTTGTTCTGTGTCCCCTCTTTATATGGCAACAAGTATATGTCACCACCATGAGGACTCACTAGGACAGTTGCAGAGGGAGTTTAGGAATATCAGGTTCTTAGGCAATCCACAAAGCCTAACATGAGGTTACTTTTTCCAGGCTGCAAGCCTGAGTCAGGTGCTTGATGGAGGGCAACTGCCAGCTTAGAGCATATGTTTGAAAAACAAAGGTGCTGCTAGAGTAAGCCTGGTGTTACGTGCGCAAACCTGGACTGCAGTTCCTGTCCTTGGCAGTGAGCTTCGGTGATGTGAAGAGCCTACAAAAGGCCTAATAAAAGAGCAGAGTAAATAAAAAAATACTTGTGGTTTTAATTATTTCACTTGCGATGTAGATAAGGAAAGAATATTTTTCCAGCAAGAGCCTCAAATTTGAAGACAAGGCTGTATCCCAGGGTTGAATGGTGGTGGTAACTCCTCAGGGGTGATGTGTGGAGGATAAGCAGTGGATCAAGACTGTCTGTTGTAGGAATAGACAAACCCATTGTGAATCGGGATATGGAGACCTCCTTCTTCACAGGCTCAGGTGGGAAGAAAGGATGTGCTCCCTGGACTGCAGGCTAGAAAGGAGAGAGCTGCCTGGAGGTACAGCCACAGTGGACCAAGAAGAGCTCCAGAAACAGCTGTGGGAAGACTCATTGCCTCTCCCCATCAGCCATGTCTCCTGTTTTCTCCTATTTCCTGCCCCACTCAACCTTCTGGAAGAGCAACCCAAGTGCTGCCAGTGTTGTGGCAGTAGAAAAGGAGGCAGAGATTAACAAGTGGATAAAGTCTCTTCATCTTTACTACTCAAAAATTTACAAGCAATACTGATGAGCTACTACCAGCTGCAGCTTATTACAAAAGGGATCTTTTTTCTGCTAACAAAAACTCTGTATTGATAAGCAGAGACCAAGCCTCTGCCTTTCAACAAATGCAGTCCTGTGGATCAGAAGTGATGTGGAGGCAAGGACTGTCACATCACAGTCACAGTGGACCCATTTCAGTGTCTACCTGACACACGACTGCCTTGTACTCATTGTAGTCAGGGGAATACAAAAAGGCAAGGGCTACTCAAAATACTGCCTCTCAACCATCTCATCAGATACACTTTGTTGCAGCAAAGGGCTGGAAATAAGAAGGTTCATGTGCAATGACTCAGAAGTCATGTTCAGGGTAAGCAAGTAGTAGGGAGGAGGAGGGAAGAGTGGGGATGCTTCATGGGCTGGCAGAGAAAACGTTAGAAGTCAGGACTATACGAACATGACATGCACATGGTCTTAGTAATACAGGATGCTTAGAATAGACAGGATGCCTAGGAGGACACAAACAACGTGTTGGATAACAAGTTATTAAATGTCAAGTGAATGAAAGGGTGTTCTACGCCAGGTCAGGTGAGTGCTAATTAATTATGCCTGTGTCAGCAGAATGGGTAAGCACTTGCAGTTGCTCTTGAAAAGCAGTTATGTGAGGCTGCATAAGATGTCTGTATTGCCTGCACATTTAGGGCAAGAGACATCATTTCCACGATGTAACGGTTACAATGCCTTTGTGAGGCACATTTAGTCCTTATGAGCAACAAACAAGAAAAACCATAGAAACTATTGTTGACATTGTAGAATAGGAAATTAACAAGGTCAGAACATTGAGTTGGATGGCTTCTATAACAAAGGAAAATTAATAAAAAAACAAAGCTTGTATAAAAAATAGCATATGTAGGTATATAGGCATGTGTGTGTAGCCTAAGGGAAAAAGGGTGAAGGAACAAAGTCTCACCTAAGACAAAACACAACCAAGGACCTGATTAGCCCCAGACTAGCCTCCCTGTTCATCAGAATTTGGAACATATAATTTCTTCATTCATCTTTATCTGCTCTCTAGTATCAAAGATGAATTGCTCTAATATACCTTCAAAAAGCCTGCATTACCCTGGTAAACTCATGAATGACACACTTCTCACCCTACAGGCAGATTCTTGTTTGCCAAAATGTTTTGAAGGGAGCAGCTGCTGAGCCCATTTTCTTCACCAGTTTGGAAATACTTTTTAGCTAACCATCTCTGAAGTCAGTTTTGAAAGAGCTCAAGAACCAGAAAAGTGATGTTAACTTCTCAGGGCAGTAGAGCGGAAAAAGAACTAGCAAAGTTCACCAACAGTTCTGACCATGGAGAAGAAGCTCCTTTGGACAACCTGAACTGGCTACCTCTTGGGAACAGTTCCCCCCCAAGTGGACAACATCAAGAATAGATTAAGGAGCTCCAGCATGCACAAGATTCAGGCAGGAATTGAACTGTGAAAATAATTCACAGCAGTCTGCAAGGTGCCATATTAAACCTCTTGTTTTTCTTTCCTCCATTCCCTCAGCTCCTTTTTTTAGGAAGGATGCAGGGAAGGGTTGCTTTCATGGAGGAGTGCTGTTAATGGCATGTTTACAGAAGCAAAAGTAGAGAACAAGCACATTTTAAGCTGAAAGATTGTAGATTTAAATTAGATATTAGGAAGAAAATTTTTACTGTGAGGGTGGTGAGGCACTGGAACAGGTTGCCCAGGGAAGCTGTGGATGCCCCATCTGTGGAGATGTTCAAGGCCAGGCTGGATGAGGCTTTGAGCAACCTGGTCTAGTGGAAGGTGTCACTGCCCATGGCAGGGGGATTGGAACTCAATGATCTTTAAGGTCCCTTCCAACCCTAACCATTCTATGATTCTATGATTCTGATTTTTGGAACATTGTCTCCATGATAAGTCTAATACACTGTGAAAGGAAAGTTCTATCAAACCAATTAAAATAATTCTTCCATATTTCCAAGGGCCCTGTGAGTTCCAAGTGTCACTTACCCACCATCAGCTTTTATTATTTGATCTGACTCTTAAAGCATTGCCAGTTGCAATTAGTCAATACGCATATCCAGAAAAACAGGCATCAATAATGTCAGCCAAAAGAGATACGTGAGTAGCTTCTGTATATAGATGACATTTGTTACTACTGTGGAGACTGAGATGAATAGCTGTGTGTGACCAGGCTCAGACCACAGGTTCTTCACGTCTGCAGAAGAGATCCTTAATGACAATTTGGCCATCTACAGTGATACACATTTTTAAACTTTTTCAGAAAGCCACAATTGTCATGCTGCTTAATTCACTGACAGCGAAGTAGCCTCCACTAAATACTTGCTGTAGGAAAACACTGTCAAAAAGAAGCAGTGAGGAAGCAGCTGGGCCAACACTGCTCAACTCAACTGGCAAGTGGGGAAGGTGAGACCCAAGAGCAACAAGAATAGATTAAACAAAATAATTCAAAACAATCACAAGCCACTGAGTGATTCTTGGAAGGTCAATATTTAAATTTATGTTAATGAGAAAGCTCATCAGTTTTGTTGCAGAGGGAGTCAAATGTACAGAGTTGAGAGAAGTAATAGTGTGTGTTTTAATTTATTCAAAGAAGATACATTAAAAGATGCAGACCTTGCATCTTTTAAATAAAGGTGTTACTGTTAAAGATGGTTTTTTACACACTTTTTGAAACTCTAGATTCTGCTATTGAGACATTTCTTACAACTTCACTGAAAGATATCAAGCAAAAGATTCAAATCTTAAGAGTTAACATCTCACTAACGAGGATGTACTTATAATCATGAACCAGGTCTAACTCCAGCAGCTCTTCTAACCCTGCCCCCCTTGGTGACACCCCCCTTGCCAGTTGGACAGGTCCTCTCTGCCTTGCCTGGAATTTTCTTGATCTTTTCTCTTGAGTGGCAGTTGCTGGCACCCTGCAAGCACAGGGAATTCACTGGCATATTGTGGGTCAGGCACAGCAGACGCCTGAGCACAGTAGAAAAGCCGACTGAGACCCTGCTAACTGAAGGCAAAGAACACTGAAAAGAGAAAGAAAAGGGAAAAAAATAAAATCTAATGGTTTTTCAGTTAGTTTCTCTCCAAACAGAAACCAACCCCATGTGCCATTTTCTGCCAGCACCATATGATTAACCAGGAGCCAGCTCCCAGCCAGCACTGGAGCAGTTGCACCTCTCTGCACCCTGGGAACAATGTGCCAAGGTGTGTGACGTGGGTCTGCCTTGGCATCATCCCACCCAAAGAGTACGCACATTGTCACACAGGAGCTGGCACCTGGAGTTTCTCTGCCTCGCAGCATCGCTTGTACCCACAAAGAGTAATCAGCCCATGAGTATCAGATTAATTTCCTTTGGCTTCAAAGCTCTCATTAGACTGGAAGCATTTAAAATACCAGGCTGTTAATAGTGGCAGACATTTGCAAAAGCACAGCAGGCACATTTCTTACTGCTCTGTTGTTTAGTAAGTGTATTTCCTATTAACTTCAAGTACAGCTTTGTGCTATAACTGAAGATGCCTCAGAAATTTCTTTTAGAGCAACATATCTCAGGGTGTCTCCTTAGCAGAGTTTTCTACAGTGAACAGGTTACTCCAGCCTGCATTACCTACCATGTGTTTCTCAGGGTAAAACTTTAGTCTCATTTTTAACATACACATTTTTAAGCAGCTTGGAGGTTAGTTCCCTTAGAAGTTAGTTATTTCTCTATCCAGCCAGCAGAGATCTGGTAGGGCATTCCCCATCCCCATGTCCCCAGTATCGCAAAGAGCTCTCTCAGCTTCTTTGCTGTGTGAAGGGGTGCCTGTCCTTGCAGAGGGGTATTTCATACCAGCCCAGGCTGCTGTGCTCAGTGTCCATGTCCAGGAAAGCAGTTCCAGCCAGGTGTGCTCCTCCTCACCAGTGCAACTGGCAGAGACCACTATGCAGCTCTCAGGTCATCGAGAGGATGATAAGACCTAAAAGCTTACACACGCTCGTAGTCTTTTCCTTAGAGAGAATGTTTCAGCAGAACAACAGAGATGATCCTGTAAATACTGGGATTTTGTTTGCATAGAGAATCTAATTTCTACTCCCACTGAGTCTTTCTTCTGTTGCAGAGGAGGCCAGGGCTTTGCAGGAGCCTGGAAAAAGGCAGCAGTAATGAGAACTGTATTTGGAGGTGTAGGGCAGGTAATTTAATACATCCCCTTTGCAGACAATATTGTGCAAACATTCATTACAAAAAAGGAAATTAAAAGAAAGGAGAAAGGAAGAAGGAGAAAGGAGGAAGGAAAAAGAAAGGAAAAAGGAGATGGGAGAAAGGGAGAAGAGAAGGGAGAAGGGAGAAGGGAGAAGGGAGAAGGGAGAGGAGAGGAGAGGAGAGGAGAGGATATTAAATTCGAGAGGAGAGGAGAGGAGGATATATTAAATTCACTTGTCAAAAGGTTTAAAAAGCTGGCGGGTGGGTGGCTGTGCAATGCAAGGACTTATTACACAACAGAAAGTATCATTTTATGGTACATTGCCATCAGACTCCTCAGTTCAGTTGTTAGTGAGCAACACAGACACTAATGGTGATGAGGAAAGGTACAGTGCCTATGTGGAAATGCATGTTCACTTCTTAAGCTCTCTATAGTTAAATAGAAGGTTAACCACTACAATAGCCTGCTCACCCAGCCTGACGTTCCCTAGCTGATTTCTTGGATATATCTCAACATGCAGAAAAGACTTAGGAAAGGGATTTCAAGGACAGGTAATGGTCTATCATGAATGGATTCAAGGAAGGCATCTTAGGTTATGGGGCAGTACAATAAAGCCCAAAGAGCTGTGTAGGACCTTGCCAGACAGGCTGCCATTGCCAGTGTCATTGGCCAAGCAGACAGATGTAGGTGTGATAGGAGCAGAAACAAATATAGTAGCTTTCGGAGTGCTGCATCCAAGAAAGTCATCCATACATGAACAAACGTTTTGGCAGACTTGCTTTTGGTAAATTGAAACTTTGATTACTGAGCAACCCAAATGTCTACTTCCTAACCAGCTAGTCTGCTGCTGTTTCGATTGGACATAAACTCTCCCAGTCAAAGTACAGCCCTGTGGAAACCAGATGTTCTGGTTCATCATTCTGAGGTCAGAAGAAGTCATCCGTCATACCACTGGATCATAACAAAGGAGAAGCCAGGGCTATGGATTTTTACCATGAAAAATCTAATGGCATAATCTTATTTTTAGCAATCATTATAGGAAGGTTTTGTTCAGAAGGAAGCTAGAATATCCTGCTAAGTCCTCTCCATGAATTAAATCAGCTGCTGTAGGAATTATAGGAGCCCAAACTGATGAATTACACATGGCACTGATATTAAATCTTGGTGTGTCTAGCTCTTTTTTGGTTTTTAAATTTGTCGACCCTCTATTGGAGAGTCGGCATGTGTTGTCACAGCTCGGCTGCCTAATTTTAACCACTAATGGGGCTCACTTATCCCCAGAATCCAGATTCAGGCCAGAAATAGGAAGCCGAGTGATGGTCATGTGTTTGACAAGGAGCCGGGCAGTGGGCCAAAACACATTTGAGCTGGATGGAATTTCTTGCCCCTGTGAAAATGCAGCGCTAAATCTTCCTCCCCCACTCGCCTCTTTACACACAAGTAGATCCCTCTAGTACAGTGAACTGTCACCCGAAACTAACAAGGAGGATGTGTCTCCAGCAATCTGAGCTTCGGTCAAAAGTTCACCTCTTGCCAGCCCCCCTATGCCAACTTGGACCAAGATTTCTGGAATGGTTAGAAAAATATTTTAATGTAATTCACCTTGCTATGCTATTTCACTAATAACCTCTAAAAATGCAAAGAGTGCAGCCTTAAAATTCCTTGACATCCTCAGCATATGACTAATAATAATGAAACTTTCTCGCTGTCAGCAGAGCCACTCCGTGAACACTCTGTTTTCCCTGGAGTTTCATGGAGCCTTTAGCAAATGCAGTACATTTGCCGTGTCCGTTTTTTACAGCCTAGTAACCGCTGTTGGGCCAGGCTCATCTGAGCTAGCTCTTTGTCCACCCCACCAAACAGCACTTTCCTTTCTCCCTGCATTGTGCTATTTTTCTCACAAGAATATTTTGTCCAGGCATAATTTGGACGTGCGTGAAATACTCTTTTACACGTTACATCTTTCTTATTTTCTCTATATTTGTTTTCAGTCCAGTCTCTCAATGTCTTCCAAAATATGTCGTCTACGCAAAGCATGGAGTTGTTACCAGCCCAGGACTGTGTGTGCTCCATACCACACCAAGTGAAAAGGGCTCAGCCCTCAGATGGGGGCAGAGCATGTCTGACATGCCATTATATAACATGAAACCAATGTATACAAGACCATCTTTAAATGTACATTTTACAGAGATCCTTGCTTCTATATCTTACTTCAAGCATTTCTGTCTAAAATAGCCTTTAGGGAGTCAGTGGACGAGACTCTGCTCACTTGGGGTAAGTCCAGGGCTACGGGATTGCTTTCTGCTCCCTGTCTGCATTCAGGAGGCTCAAACCAGGAGTTTATAAAGCACTGGATTGCATCTAGAATTACATTAACAACCCCAAAAGCAAAGCAGAGGTGAAAGTGTTTAATTCTCGACACCTCCCAACTAGTAACAAAACAGAAATCACCTCATCCTCAGTTTTTTTAAAGCATGTAACAAGGTCTGATTACGGCCTATATAGTGTACTCTCTATCCATCCTCAATAGGTCTGTCTTCACTACACACCCAAATCTAATGTTCCACAGCTCCCAGCTGACACACAAGCATTTGGAGATGCCATGCTAGATGATTGGAACAGACCCTTTACCCAATCGAAGCCTCCTCTGCACTTGGGACATTTGCAAAAACAGTTATTTTTTGGAACTGGTGATTTTCCCACCATGAGAAACACTTGAGATCAAATCAAGAGTGCTACCGAAACCCATGAGAGGTAATAATCCAAATCTGTTCTCTCCAGCAAGCTTAGCTGGAGGAACAGTCCCCTGCGAGCCACCCCGCAGAGTGCCCAGCTGCCCAGCTGCCCTATTTTGTGCTGGGGGGCCTGTTCATACCACACTCAACTGGAGGCAAAAAGGCAGATCCACAAAGGTGTAGAATGGAGAAGTGGTTAAAAACTATTTTTAGAGCCTGATGACCTTCCACTGTGTTAATTCTAAACTATTCCTTTCCTAATGAGTCCCATTTTTTCCTAACCCTGCCCTGTGCCTGCCTCAATTAACAGTTCATTTTTAGATTAAGGTTGTGCCATATGCACTGAGAATTTGTTTCCGACAACTTCACTCACTAACAGACGTAATCTTCTAGCACAGGTGAGGCTGGCCAGTGAAAGAGTTTTCCAGAGGTGAAATGGAGATGGAATATTTTTTCCAAAGTACTTCCATATTTGCTCAGTATTTTCCTATTTGCTCAAAAATTGGGCCCAGGAAAAAACTGGAACATTCCAACCTGCTTTAGAGGTAAGCAAAAACTGGGGAAAAGGAAACAAAAATTCATCAAGACAGCTAAATGACATTTCAAAGTCCAGAATATTCATGGGTGGCTGTAAATGTTCCTAGCCCCAGTTGCCTTGGATTTTGAAATAACACAGACAACTAACAATGGGTTTGGGAGTGCATCTTTTGTAATGTGAACATTTGATTTCATTTGTAGAAAACACACAGAGACCAGCTTTCCTTCAAAGTATGGACAGCTGTTACACTTCCACCAAACATAAACAGTACTTTGGGCTTTTTTCCCAAGGGTTTGACCAATGTCTCCAAACACCATTTATTCTTGGGGGGAGACAGTGTTCCCTTGCAGGGACTCCCTCAGAACAGCTACTTTCCATGGCCTCGAGGAGAGAAAGAAGGACCTGCTTCTGGCATCTCCTGGTTTCACAGAAGTATTATCTACTTGCCTGGCCACATGCTTTATGTTGAGGGAGTTCTTCAACTGAAGACTAGGTTTTACAATTTTTTAAGAAAAGCATCCTTTTCCCAGTTTTTAGTGAACAATTTGTTGGTTGCTGACAATTTGCCAGGAAAAGAAACAGAATATGTGTGTGTATCTCTCTACATTTGTATACACATACATGGATACACTTTTTAACCAGTTTTACTGTCTCCTTCACAATAAACTGCCCGTTTGTGACAGTGTGACAGAATTTGTTTATTTAGCGGTACATCCCAAGTGGCCGGTGTGCCAGTGGGGTACCATTCTGAGCAGTCACAAACCCCATTTATCCAGAAAAGCCAAATGTACATATGTTATATGTAAGTTGATCAGTGGGAAGCAGTCAACACATATAAATTAATCAATAAAACAGTTTTTGGACAGAGCTGTGTGCATAACAAGTGTTTCTGCAGACTCATTCTTACTGTACTTGCTGTTGACCCACAGTGTCAATCCTCATTCAGTGTGCTTCTGAAAACTTCTGTGCTTCTGAAAACCAGACCTAGTCCTCCACTCCATTTCTTCTCCCTTCCCTGCCTATAGCAAACCATTTTCTTGTTTTCCCAACTGTTGCTCACCGTGTGTCTGCAAGTCTGTGAAGCTGGAAACCTCAGTGCAGGTGGGAGCAGGCTGTCAGAAGCATTTTTCACACATCAACAAGACCTGCCCTGAGTAGGTTTACATAGCATGGTGTCAAAGAAGGTTCTAACAGCCAGCTGGCCATCCACGTCGGGAATGCTGCTTACACTGGCAGGGCTGAGATGAGGGTGCAAGTTCCCAGGAAAATGTCCCAATCCAACCCAGGCCTACAGGAGAAAGGGGCACCTGCTGAAGGCACATGTGAAAAGAGATCTCACCACAAAAACTGAAGGAACCACAATGGGGTCTCCAGGGGCTGGGACTTCAGCTGGCTCCAGCAAAAAAGGAGGAAAGGATGAGTCTGGTGGGGGAGGGGAGCACCAGATGAAAGTTCCCCCCATGACAGAGGGACCAGCACTAGAGAGCAACAGCATCAGGGAAAGCCCTGTCAAAACTATCAGCTACAACAGAACTACATGGTGATCAGCTGTAGTGCTTGTCGTATAGCTGAACACTAATTAGCCTGTGCTAGGGTTTTTAAAGACGTTAACGTTCCCAGTATAGGTAGTTTTGCACTTCTCCCTGAATATAATTTTTTTAAAAAGCGGAGGAAAAATATTAACTCAGTAGAGCTGTGGGAAACTAATGGTTTAGGTTTGAGCCAAGTGTTTCCACAAAAGACAACACCAAACTGGAAAAGTTATGGGTCCCTAAAAGAGACTGGAGGTGAATCTTGTCTGTGAATCTGCTGCACATTAGCCTTCAGGCTGCCCAACTCCAGGAAGTCAAAGTGTTCTTTCCAGTTCCCCCGTCACAGCTTTTAGATCTGAAGGGCTGATTTCTAGATATTAGGTGCTCAGCCTTCTCTTCCCATGAAATCCCTTTCAAATTGTCTCTACTTAGGTAGCTGGTAATTGTGAGAAATTTGCATAATAGGCTATTAGGTGGGTAGGTAGGTAGGTAGATAGATAGATAGATAGACAGATAGATAATCTTGGTAGAACAGTCTAGCAGACACGTAAATGACAACTTCCAAAGCATTTGGGGTTCTTCAGTGTCTTCAGACACTGTATATATTTTGTGCATGTTTTCACACATATTTAAAATATTTTTTTATTCTTTCTGAAAAGCAAAAGGATTGACTCTCTGTGTTGATAAAGAAACATATAACTGACTTACATTTTAGGAAAAATGGTGAATACAGAGGAATATAGTAGAAGAAAAAATGGTGTGTGCTTAGAAATAATTGTCGTCTTACAAAGTTAATGAGGATGGTAGTGTATTTTTTTCTCCTTAGTGTTTCTTGTGTGTGTGTAATCAATACTTTAGCGTGTGCTCTGCCAGATGCAGAAAAAAAAAATTGACTAAAGCACATATAACTTCTTGGATGAAAACATGCAGTCTCAGGATGCCCTGAATACCCTTTGGAGAGTTCATTTTACCCTTGTGCCAGGTTTCTCTCATCTACGTAAAAGCTGTGAGGGAGCATCACTGATTTAGGAGATTAACACTGATACAATTCATGGAGCGGGAGTCATCTTGCTTTTCTCAAATAACAGAAGTGTACAGAAGGGTGCCACGGGCAGTCGCTTTTAGGATGCTGCTGGGACTGAAGGAAGGATGTGCATTTTCCAGTGAGCTGCAGGAGAGATCCCTGAGATGGGTAAACTGGAGAACACTGAATTGACGAACGCTACCCCATTTCTACAGGGCCACTGACTTTTGACACTGTGCCAGGGTAATGCACAGAAGCAGCATGAAAAAGAACTGGTGGCCAACCTCCGAAGCTCCAGTGAAGAGCAGGACGCATACCCCAAACTGGCTGCAAGCAGAAAAGAAACAGTGTACCCATAATTCTGCATATGCAGACTACAGGGCTAAAGAAAGCATAGGAGCAAAGAGGTTATATGTAATCTTCTCCAACACTGGCTTCAAACAGTGCAACAGCACTTGCAGATCAGTGGAGCATGATATCTGGGTGTGTTTTGCTGAATAATGACTGTTCTCTTGCCCCATTAGAAGATGTTCTCCTGCCCCATTAGAAGATGCTCACCTGGAGAAGAGGACACCATTAACCCGTGCATGATTTCCCCTGGAGTGTGACTGTGAGCTGTGCTCCATATGGGAAGGAGCAGGAGCGAGGTATCCTGTGCTGCAGGAATGTGAGGACTGTGGAGTTTACATGGTGCTGGAAGGCGAGACACTAAAGTATGGCTTGGCACACACTGGCTGGAAAGACATGGCATACTGAAAGACATGCTTCTGTCCTCGGGTCTGCAGGAGGCTGGGACGCAGCACGGGGTGTGTGGGAGAGGAAGGAGCTGTAAACAATCCCCAAGGCTCTTGCACTTCCTCTGGAGCGTGGAGTTGATGGCAGGATTTCCCCAACAGCTTTTTGTTGCCCATTTCTGATTTCCCTGGAAATCACTCTCTGCCCCTGCTTCAGCTGCCTTGCTGGAGCAGCCCAAGCAATGACCAGCCTGCCTTGACAAGGCGTGAGAGGGCTCCTGGAGGCAGCAGCATTCCTGTACAGCAAAACCACCTCCCACAGTAAAGCCATGTCACAGTCTACTCCCAGGCCACAAGTAGTGGAGCAGTTCAGGACAAGAGCCACACAGACTGGTAAAATTGTCCCCATGACCAACAATGGCAGTATAACAAAAGCTAATTACTTAATAATGGCAAATCTGTTTATTTAATGCAGCAGTTGTATTATTTCAACAGTCAGGGACATAGAAATATCTTTGAGCTGCCTTGCCATTCCACTCTGCGTGTGGCCAGCTCTTCAGCTTTCATACTCTCCTCTACAATAAACCAGCCTCCCATCTGGCCAGTGAACTGTCTGTGAGTTAAAAATCAGTTTCCGAAAACTGTTATTCAAAAAGTTATGCCAAATTCCGACCCTAAATGAAGTCCTGCCTACTCATTTCTTCTGAGGCAGCAACTTCAGGTATTTGTCACCCTGTGTGTTTGGTGCTTACCAGCTAATACAGAACCTCAACATAAACTTAAAGGTAATTTTTAAAGTTTTCTTCAATTGGGATATCTTTCAAATTGAAAATGGAATTCTCTTACCTTGATATATAAACTGGATATGAATTTCAAAAACTTGATTTGTTAGTAGAGTATCTCCATAAATTTAAGGCAACAGACAGAAGTTCTTTAATGCACGCAAGCCTCCTTTAAGGAAGAAAGCATAATCATGGGAGAAGTATGAAGTGACTTACTTTCTCTAAATTGATGACTCTTACCTCCTCTGCCAGCCCACTGACTGATTTACACCTACAGATAAAACATTTTGCCATTCAGGAAAATGCCTACCTCAGCATGAGAAAAGTTCCTTCTTTAAAATGCACAACCATCTTGTGTGAAGACCCCAGCACACGATTCCTGGTACACACTATGATTTCCCTTCGGGGGCATGTTTGTTGCATAGGATTTCAGAATTTCATCCTTATTCTGGTATTTTTATGTACAAGCAGAGGCACTGGGCACAGTTTACATGTGTCCTCAATAGAGTCTGGAACATTGTTATTTATTACAAATAATTCACCTCTACACTATTTTCTTAGCCCTCTGTATTAAATGAGATAATTCTACACACATACTAACATGAAAGGAAGGCAGAGTTTCCAGCTGGGCTACAATATGGCTATATATGCACTGGCTTCCAGTGGACTGGTCTACAATAAATATGTATTATTGTGAAAATCAAGTAGCATTTTATTTTGTCCCCTTCTCCTCACACAGATTGAGGGCATACCTGCAGTGGCAGCACCTTCCTTTCTTCCTTTCTTACAGTCTTTCTCTCTCTTGCTTGTTTTTTCAAATTAGTTTCTAAAGATGGGGTTGCCTCTTGCAACCATCAGGAGTAAGTTATCTGTTAAGTATGACCATAAAAAAATGTAATTGTGGGCTCTGTTTGGTTTCAGAGATTCATTATGTTTTCCAGCCTCTGAAATCACACCTATTTTACTCAACCCAGGAGCTCTGTTATTTGGGGTAATTCCAGGTGGTGAGACACAATTCCCTGTACCATGGCTCCACCTCCAGTATTTTGCAATGAATGTTCTTTTTACTTCACTTTGCAATTATTTTGCTTAAAATATACTCTGTTAACATTTTCTAGTGACATTTTCTCTAGGCTTAGACAAATATACATTCAAGAAAACAGAAGTGAACCAGTGAGCCCCTCCAATATGATATAATATTGCCTACCCTGAGCAATAAAAGTTTCCACTCGAGGAAGACTTAATCATGAAAGTAAATGAGAGTCCTTCTTTTCCTCACCCCAGCTTTATATTGTCAGCATTATATGAAAGTCTGTACAGACAAAAAAGCATATACCTTACTTGTTTGTGCTCTGCTGAAAATCTGGTCATCTTATCATTTCCTTGCATCAAGCTGCTTACTCTCTCAAGCTGCAGTCTTTCTCTGCCACCTACCTCCCTCTGTCTGAAATATTATCTGCAAAAGTGGAAAGACAGACACATCTAAAATGAGAACATTTACAGGAAACAAGGCTTTCACATAAAAACACTTTCTTTTTCAAAACAAAACACATAAATACATAAGTGTGCCATCAAAAAATCACTGAGACTCAGTATTGCAGAGGATCTACGTATCATAATGACATCAAGAGTTTAGTGCATATATTATATTAATAGTGCTGGTCTTAAGCAACTTCAACAGAGCTCAGACACAGCCTGTTTCTGCTTTTACATCATAGCAATTAAAAAAAAGTAAAATAAAACAGAAAAAAAACTAATTTGTGCTTGGGGGTGACTGTTAGGGAGCACTTTGGCTGAAATTGCCTCTCTGTCCTGAGCACAGCTGAGGAGATATGTATTACATACCTTGTACATAAATACAAGACTATCTGCAGAGCGTCTTGGTGAATGCGTCTCAGAACAAGACAGATTTACTCTCCAGTGGTTCAGTGCTGGGGGGTAGAGGGGCTCACAGTGATTCAGCTCAGATACACATGTGCCACAATACGTGCATCAGAAAAGCTACTAGCTCTATCTCTGAGGACAAAACAGAGCCTATTCCTATACTGATGTGTGAAAAAATTTCCACAAGCTTTCAGATTGCAAAATCAAGCCCTAAATTCAATGCGTTCAGTGTGTTCTCACACATGTTAATATATTCCCTCATGACAGCTCTAGACTTCCCTTCCAGCCCTGCATAATGATCTCTTCATCTGCCGCGATCAGTAGAGGAGAGACAGGTGATGCCTCCGGCCCGTGAGGGCTGGGTAGGACGGCTGAGTGACACACACCAGATGCTGCGCCCCAAGCCGGGCTGCATCGCCCCTGTAAATACATCATGGGGTAAAAATCACTGCGTACATTCCAGCTGCTGCAGAGCGTGTCACTGGAGCAGACGTGTTGTCACACATACAAACACGCACCAAATAGTATCTGTACGTGTGATTAATTAGCAGCTAACAGTTAATTCTTAGAGCCACATGGAAAAAAAAAAAAAAAGGGAAAGGGGAAAAAAAAAAAAAGCAGTATGCCCTCAAAGAAAGATTAAAATTAACTATAAAAGGTCTTTGAAGTTGAAAATAAAAAATTTTAAAAAATAAAACTAGGTTCCTCAGGACAGTGAAGGAGACAAGGAAGTCAGTAATGTGTGTCCCCATGTTATTTTACCATACTGATTTTTATCTTCAATATCTTTAATCTTTTTATCAGCTAATTCAGTGCCTGTGAAAACTACCAAGCCAGCAGCTCTTGAGCCTAAAGTCTTCTGCATCAATACAGACCCAGAGGCTGCACCTCAAAAATATCCCTGGGAACACCATGGTAACAGTTGCCAAGACCTAAAAAAACAAAAAGCTTTTAGGGAGACAGAGCACAAAGACTGACATGATAAGAAAGAACAGCAATATTGACTTTAATTCATTTCAGACAAATTTGAGCCATGTAAACCCACAAGTAGTGCATTCAACTTAAAGTTAACTATGTGCTGAATTCTTCAGACAGATTGAGGCACTAAAGAATAAAATAGTGGAAACTGGAAGCCTAATGAAACCAAAGGTATCACCTCATAGAGGAGGCACCGCACAATATAAACAAAGCACATCGCAAATGGACAAAAATTGAAAGAAACTGGAGTCAACAGAAAATCTTTAGCATTTATGAGCATAAATACTGCTATATAGGAGTATAGTATACGAAGACTATATAGGAGTATTCATATTAGCTAGTTTGTGAACTGTGCAAGATGTTCATTGGTAACTTGAGAGTTGATGAAAAATCACGGCAATAAATTTTGCAGGTAACATAATGAGAGGAAGATGGGTGAGTAAGGTGGGAAGTGGGACCCTTGGAAAGAGCTGAGACTATTGCCAAGTCTCTTGACACTTTCAAGAACAGCACATGAATGGAGCTGTCTACAGCACTGCACATCTAGGACCAAGGAAGCCAGGTGATGGAAAGGGTCCTGGGAAGGATGACTCTACAAGGGGTCATGAGCAGGTGTCACAGGCTTGGGTGGGATCACCAGAGCTTTCAGTCTGGTTACTTGCAATACAGTCGGCTAAGTAAGAGCTCAGAAGAAACACCAGAGACATCCGTGTACCGTCAGCTCCACACCACCAAACAGTCCATGATTTTCACAAATTTGTAGTAGTGATCCTGAAAATGCTGTGGTGATCAGAGTGGGAAAGTACATCAGCATGATATGTCTTTAAAATCGTGCTGTGGCCAAAAAAAAGTTGTTAAGAAGGTATTTTACTTTGTGTACAGGTTCAGCAAAAGAGATATTAGAATAGTAACAAGTTCTTGTGTCAATATTTTTAAAATAATGTTGAAAAACAAAGAACAAAGAAAAAAGGTAGAAAAATTATCTGGGGACTGGGGGCATTGTAGAAAATTAAGGAGCTGCATCTATTTCAGCAGAAAAAAATATTATTATGTGGAATAAAATAAGTTTCGTAAGAGAAAATATTATATATGAAAGGACTGTTTAGCTCAGTGAAGTAAGGCGTTACATGAACCAACAGCTGGAAGCTGAAGCCAGACCAGCTGAAGCTGGAAGTGAGAAACACTGAAGGCAGCTAAGCACAGCGGCGAGTGGCTACAGCAAGGGCTGGATTCTCCATCCACCTCATGGTATCTTCCAGTTGTGAAAGTGTGCCTTTCTGGAAAAAGGAGAACTTGCCTTGAGCTTCTAAAAAAGTATATGATCAACAGCATGAAGTATATATGTGGTCAGATTAAAAAAACAGAAGGTCCCTTCAGCCTAATAAATACTTAGTTCTTTTATCAAACATGATGTTCGCTGGTCCAACTTTTGCACACCAGTGGCTGCACTGGGGGTGGGATTCCCAGGGAAGGTGAGCAAAATTTGCAGTCAGTACTGTCATGTCTCCACTAGTCTTTTGTCCCAATCTTTCTGAATGTTGACGTTTTGTTTGATGATCTGTTTGCCTGTCCAGTAAGCCATTCGCAGTAATACCCAATTCTTCTTTTCTGAAAGGTTCCAGCTTAGTTAGAAAATACCTTTGAATTGCTTTATAGGAATGCTTTCTGAGGCAAGTTGTAACTTTCTGCATCTTACTGTTTTTCAGAACCCATAATTCTTTATTCCTAGCAACAAAATTTTCACATTACTGCTGTGAAATGTTACCAGTGTATGACTGACCACAGGAGTATGTCCATGCCAGTGTTTTAGTGGTACACTGCCAATTCTTAGCCCATGTCCTTCCTAAAACTGTGCTTTCCTTCATTGCTGTCATAATTTTCTCCCTGAGATATCTCAGCTGTTTTTTTCCAAGCCTTTGTAGTTCCTTGTGTGACTCGGCCCACCTAAAATTCTTTAGCTAGGACCAAGAAAAACTATTTATATATAATTGTAAATACAGAGTGAGATCATTAGTGAATACAGTTTCTGACCCTTGGTTTCCAGGATAATTTCCCATACTGGGACTGACTTCACAGAGCGCAGCGAGAAGGCAGAACAATGCCAGCACGTTTGCAGGAGTGCTTGCATTGCTCTGCATTCAGGCACCAAAGTTTCTTTGTGCCTCACATTAGACAGTTTTACAGTCAAATAGCTGTTTATAAAAGAAACTGAATTCATACCAATCTGCATCAGACCCAATTGCCTTAACATGTACTTGAGTGTGAGATAAAACCCCCAAATTCAGCACTCAAGGAGAGTCTCCAGGGGTCACAGCCTAGACCATCTATCTGCTGCATCGCAGCACCCAGTTCCATATGTTGCTACTACACATGGGGTTTTTCTTCGCAAGCAGCAAATGCTCAACCTTGGCAAACGCCAGGTCCTACCTTTGTTATTGCACAAAGTCGCTGGTGAAGAACTCGTACGAACTGCAGGAACATAATGCTGTGTCTTTGGAGCACATCTTCAAACCAGACTCACCTTCCAAGTAACGGGCTTTTTTTTGTATGTCACCCAGTGTATTGTTAGCTTTGAAACAGGCACAGATCTCAGCACGGTGGGAAAGCTCCCTACCTCTCGGGAGCAGGGACACGCAGGAGAAGCAGGAACCCATCGTCCTAAGTGAGGTCCCTCAGTCTCTCACTGCAATGAGCAGACGGTGTTCCTTAGCTGACTGCATTTTGGATGCTAGCCACAGAGTGAGTCCTTCCCCGTGCCGTCGCTATCTGCTTGCTACTCAGGAGAAATAAAATTATAGAGTATGAGATACATTTCTTTTTCAAAGGCCTAATACCAACAGTTCTTCTGCTCATTCTCTTCCCCACCACCAACAAAAAATTTGCTCTGATGGAGGAAGGAGCAGTGCTGGGGCTGAACCCCACAGACGCGGCATTTCAGGCTGCATTGCAGTATTAAAAACAAATTTACCTAACTAGGAGAAGGTGAAAAAAAAATGTTTTAAAGATGAATTTTAAACCTTGCACCTGTTCAGAAAAAAAATGAAACTTATGCTCATTAGGCACTGAAATATGATTTTGGTGAAAGACAATTCCTAGTATTTGGGACACCAAAATTACATTTTTGGAGAAACAAAATAAAGACAAATATTAATTTTTAATTGTGAGGAATTTCTGCTAAAAATCAGTTAAAGATTTCCAGGTCTTCAAAATTCAAAGTGCTCATTCTTTTCAGATTTTTTTCCCATGGTTTTTTAAACAAACATCATTTAAAAACCAAGTAATATTTTTTCATATTTCCTGTTCCCTGTTCCATATTTTTTACTTTTAAATGGGTCTTTTTTCACAGTAGCTGTGACCCATACCAAGAAGCTGAATGTTTTCAAGAGCTGATACTGAAATGAGAATTTATACTTCTGTGTTAGAAACTAATCTCCTTCCTTTGCATCGCCATCAAAATTGGCAGCGAAGATACATTCACCTATTGACACCTCTGTGTGCCGTACTCAGCAGAAAGCTAAGAAGCAAATCCAGTTTACCGTCACGATAACTTTTTCTTTTCACCTTTACCCTCGGTGTTGCTTTAGTTTCTATTAAACGCAAAAGTATGGCCATTCCCGGTGTTTGCAATGATTCAAAATTTCTGGGGAGATTCCTCCTCGAGAGCGAGTGATGTTGCCTCCTTCGCTTCACCAGACCTTTCAGTTCCTCTAATTTTGGTGGCGGCATTTTGCTGCGAACACCGGACTCGGTGAAATTTGGGGGTGTGGGGTTACCCACATCCCTGCCTTTCCCAGAGCCCCACTTCGCCCCCGTCGGCAGCGGGGCCCGAC
>NW_010132574.1:0-10238 GCF_000699245.1 Pterocles gutturalis
TGGGCTGCAAGCACACATTGCTAGCTCACGTTGAGCTTTTCACCAGCCAATAAAATTCATATTGATAATTTCTCAATACTAATTATTACACTGCTTAATAAAACAGATGTTGCACTCTCCTTTTGTACTTGCATGTAGCATTTTTTCAGTCTTGAATTGCAAAGAACTATTGTGATGTGAACTCTCTCATTTTCCTGACTATAGAGTTCAGAAACTCATGCATGGCTCTATCTTGGAGGTGTCTACTTTAATGGACAGCAGCGTGCTGTTACAAGACTCACTCAAGCCCATAATGGGTACAGCACAAATTGGACTCTCCTGCTTCAGCTGATATTAAAACTACATTTTCCTACTGTGTATTGGTCAGAAGTCAGCAGCTTTCTATTTTCTACCAGAGCATTTTAAATGACCACAGATTTTTGCTGCCCTACCTCCCATTTTTTAACATTCTTCTGATAGCATCAGCATTATGTAAACAAATTTAAGCTTTCACGGGAAGAAATCAGCCTCTCTTGCTTCATCCATCTAGGCAGAGAAAATGAAAATTCAAATTCAATACTAAAAATTAATACAAAATGAAGACATTAATTTTTGGCTCATACCCTTTGACTGCACTCAGGAATGAATGCCTACAAGAACACTATTATTCAAAAGATGTAGTTTTTCTTACTTCCAGCACATGTTGTGTATCTTCCTCCTGCAATCTTTCTCAGTAGTGTGAGGAACTGAATGTCCATACACACAGCCAGCTACCATGCATACAGCTGCTCCCCCCACTTAAGATATTTCAAGGGACAGATGCTTTGAATTAATTTGGCTTGCGATGAAAGATGGCTATGCTAACTCAAATCACTTGTTAAAGTGTAAGAGCAATGTTGACTTTATCACAGATTAGTCTGCTTTTAAGTACCTTGTTGGTGTGTCTTAAGACTTAAATACATTTAAACCATTGATGCTGAGGAGAACTGTTTATCTTGAAAACTGTAACTGTAGGTCAAAGCAGAATTTAGTAATTCAGGATCCTTGAAAAAGAAGATCAGGCTGACCACAACCCAGTATTTCTCTAGAAGGTAATGGTTACTTTAACACCTGCTTCTTTTTTTAGTTTGATAATTCAGACTCTAAGAAAGAATAGCTTTGCTCTTCTTCCATGACAAAGTCCTTCTCTTTTGCTTTTCAAAGATACTTCTGCAAATATAATTTCAGTCAGCCTAATGACTCTCAGTTGGTCTTTCTACACACTGGCTTAAAAATAACTATCCATGCCTGTGTCTGTTTTACAGTCTGTTTGTCCCATCTTGGTGACCAACTGGTACGACAATCAACTGTCATTGGGCCTTGTTCCCAGAGAGAGCTGGGGCATGGATCACTGACACCTCCCTACAGCCAGTCTACAGTAATAAGGGAGAGAAGGGCAACAGATGAAGGGACCCTGATGTTCACAACTTCATTCCATTAGTGGGGCTTCCAGGTTTAGAGCATGAGAGAAAATGCTGGGAAGTGGGGAAGGTGTGAGTAGATCTTCTCCTGAATACACCTGGGAAGTGGGGGATGCAATCAAGGCAGGGAACACCGAGCAGAGAAGAGGTGACGGCAGGTGACAGAAAAGTAATATGATTAAATCCTGTCTGTCCTCAAAGTGTGGAGGACAGCAACAAGCTCAATGCTCTTGACAGTATGAAGATCCAAGGTACAGTGTTTAGGAAGTAGATGTTCCCACTATTTCCATGGCTGGATTAGTGTAAAAGTGCTGATAAGAAAAAGCCTCTTTCTCAGATACAGAGATAATAGGAAAAGCGGGAGGAACTTTCTGCACCAACCATTTTTCTCTATACCTGATTTATCTCGATGCTTAAGTTATAATCATAGTGCAACTACACTGTAGTTTTAGTGCAATGGTATCTGTTTACTAAGTTTATCCGAATTATAACTGATGTTTCTCCTGAAAAAGATCTCCCACTGCCTGCACACAAATCCATATTCCTCTCACTTCTAAAGACTTCAGGTGTGATCACTCTGTCTTTCCTTGTCAAGAAGTTACATTCCCAGTGACCCTCTTGGATTACCTGTTTTCAAATATTGAAGGTCTGCTGTCTTACTGATGTAAGGTCCATCTCTGCCCGTGTACCAGAACTGTTTTCTAAAGCAAAGACCTAACAAATATATGTCTAAAGTCTTGGCTTTTGAGAACAATTTCCAGAACAAAACTCAAGCTCCACATCACTATTTTCTCAGCAGTAAACCCAGGGTAAGATCTTTAATCTTCATCACTCTTTTTTTAGTTTGGTAGATTTAGCATTTTTTATGGGAATGATTCTGTGGCAGTACTGTTAATAAAATCCACTAAAGGAGCCAAATAAAAAAGATTGGGTGAACCAGGAAGAAGGAGTTCTTGTTTTTTCCTTTCAAAATTGATCATTTAGCAATCTGGGTATACCCAAACTGTTGAATCAGCCCAACTGAGGGGAATGATAACATGTCAGAAGTGATGATGGAAAAGGGCTTGGAACTATGATTCTTAAATTAGCGTGGTCACCAAAAGAGCCACAACATGGATCTACAGTTTTTCTCATGCTCTTGTAGTGTAGAAAGAAACTGCCTCAGACAAAAATAATGGATAAAACTGTAATTTATATTAATAAGTTTTTATTATGTCTCTGTAGATGTGTGTCAGTCACTCACCAATCCCTATAAATTACATTTTTAAAAGCAGTTGGGCATGCATATAGGATCTCTAAAGACAGCTAGTAGCACAGCTTACAGATGGGCATTAGGTAAAGCAAGAAAGATATTACTAAAGAAATCATTATTTTTTAACTGTAATATTACCCACCTCTACATACAAAGATAATGCGGTAGATTGCTGTGGCTGAGAGCTACACAAAGTGAAAAAAAAGCAAACTGAATACTTGCTATTTTGAGATTTAAATGTATACATTAATGTAGGAGAATGATGGCTTTTCCAAAAGTCTGTGAATATCTTCTATTATTTATTGCGCTGTGCGTACCCTAAGATTAACCTGAACAATCCCATAAAACAACCACTAAAACGCACTTATTTTCTGCTAAAGGTCAGTGTTAGCAACATACACGGATTGGTGTGGAATTGCCCCTCTGCACATCCCAAGTGCCTTAATGTGGGCAGCTAGAGCTGGCTTGAACGTTCATCCCCTCACATTACTGCTACCCTGTTAGCACCTGTACCTAGCAGTGTAGATTCTTTCCAACCATATATCACAATTCTCTTCTTCACTCACAGAACATGCATGTTCTGTCTAACCTGTGATTAACAGTTCCCAGCCATCTCCCTCCCTGACATTACTGTTTACAGGCCGTTATTTCCAGGTGAGCCCAGATCACAGCTTGGCTACCAAAAGAGCTCAGAAACCGTGTTCTGGATGTGGCACAGCACCACTCACCATGTATTGTACAAGCATGAGCTTCACACAGCAATAACCCTAGAAGACCTCATTACAGAGCAAGCTGCTCTCAAAAGGTCTTCCATAGTGCAAAATATTTGCATGCAGTACTCTTCATCAGAATGTGATGAAGCAACACAGAAGTTCCTAACTGTGAGTTGAACTCAGGTGTCTGGCTTAGAAATATACTTCGTACAAGTGCCAGAAAGTCCACAAAGTCTACAGAGAAATAATCCTGGCAATTGTATGAATCACTTTGTATGGAAGCCTCAGACTAAGTAACGTGCAATGGGATCTACAGCATGTTCTCTCTAGCAGGTGAGAGTTAGTTATTGAGGCCTGAAGTAAAAATTTAAATTGAATGACTGTGGGGAGACAGGTGTGAGTGTGTACAGTGCTTCTCAGTGCTAACTGAGCTATAATTTAGCAATGAGCATAGCTGAAGAGCAGGATGAGAAGGCATAACAGCAGCTATACAATATTTTTCTTAGCTTTTCACTTGCATGCAGTCCCCATAAGTTAAAAAAATAAATCAGATTTATCTCCTGACTTTATAACTTCATTCTCTTTCTCTGAAATTTTCTGAGGTCTTATCTTACTACCCTTTCAATCCTTCTAAAATGCTACTGTTATGTAGGTGCTGCACTGGGGCCAGACTTTCAAAGATGTTTCCTGCATCCCTATTCCCACTTGTTTCTTTGTTCTTTTCCCTGCTTTTTTCAAACCACTTCCACATTATGTATTATTGCAATCTTCAGTTTTGCTCTCTCCCTGATGGGATATCTTCATCCCGCATATTTCTAAATAATTAATACTTCGGCACATGTAGCACTTTGTAATATATTTTTCATTCTTGCACCATTCCAGGAACTTCATTATCATACTAGGAGGATAGATGCATATTGAACTAGAAGTTGATTTAGTGCAGTGCTCTCAGTTTCCACTGTAAGGCCACAATTGGATTTCTTTAGACTAAGAATAAAGCTGCTGGCATACACTGTCATTGTTTGGTTCTTAGTTAAGCTTTTGAAAACAAAAATTATCATTTAAAATGCTGAGAAGAGTAAATTACTAATCCCAGAAGCACCAGAGATATTCACCTAGCAGGACTCAAGGTAGGTCAAGTTCCTCAGCTGTACTGATTTACCCTGCGTTACCCTGGTATCTGCATTAGTGAGATACCATGCAGTGAGGTTCTTTTCAGACACAAATTTGTCTGATACCAGCAGTCAACTATTGTGTGTTTTTGTGCAGCAATGGTGGGCTCAGATTGGATTCCATCCAGCCAGAACCAAAGCTGGCACTGAGTCACTATCACAGAGTGGCAGATCAATCCTGAAGCCATTCCTGAACAAATCTCTGTTTAACACATCAGTGCAACCCCGTATCTGGAGGCAATTACACCACTGATAAATCTTCCCCTGACTTGGGGAGCTTTGGGTTTACTGTGTTTTGCTTGTTTTTTTCAGGGCACAGTTTTTTTTGCCTGGTAAAAATGTAATAAAAATAGTGCCCAAAAAAAGATTTCTGGCTGCTAATTCAGATCACAGAATTAGGCTTTAATGTTACTTATCCAGTGGCTTTGACTTATGGCAAAATGACTGATAAACTATCTCAAGAGAGTGTAAGATAATGGCAATGATAGTTCATGATCAAGTAGCAGCTCATTAATATTTTAAACCAACACAGGGATGTGATTAATTTAAAAAAGTCCTCGACATGTTAGAGAATCTGTTCTCAGCTTTGGAACAACCCTGTAGCAGTGGAAATGTAGCACAGACTGAAGTCTTTCTTTCCCTTTCTGAGAAACCTGTGTATCATGTCACATACTGCTAGACCCCAACGGGAACAATGACCAAGCTGTAGCAGTTGGCTGCATGTACAGCCCTTGCAGAAGATGGCAGTGCCCCAGCCTAGCTAAAATCTTTCACCAGTTTCACTGAACAGGACGCAAGAGGCTCCAAAATGCACAGGACGCTTTCAGTGTTGGCATCTCAATGATCTTCAGGTATACCCAACTTGCTGATAGCTTGACAAGTGCATGTACCATCTTGCAGGATCAGAATGAAAAGACACCGTTAAATTGTTGTCAACAGACTGTCACTATCCAGGTGTAGCGTCATTATCCACCATGGAAGTGCATATGCAGTGGATCTGCTATGATGCAGATTATGCAGATGTCATCACGACAACATGTATTGCCCTCTCATTCTGAACTCTGGAGCTCATGCTCCCCACCCCCTGCCCTAAGCACCACACAGTCTGGCAGGTCTGGCCCATATTTTCATGTTCACATGAGATAAAGCAAGCTGTATGGCCCTGTTTTCAAACCATGTGGAACCCTTGCTCTGAGACATAAGTTTGCATAAAGCCATAAGACTTACTCACAACTTTTGATTGAAAACTTTTGCTGGTCTTCCCAAAACAGAATACTGAGTCTCGAGGATTAGGATCAATCAGGCCACTGATCTCTGTAACCACAGCACTGTCCTGAGCACATGGTGGCAATTAAAGGTCTGCATAGTAAGATCAAAGGGAGGAAGAAAGCAAAGGTGAGTTTTGCTAATTCTCAAGAGACTGAACAGACTGCAGAACAGACCAAAAGGAAAGAAAGCTTTGGCTAGAGAGACATGAGTCAGAGGCCAGCTGCCTCTGAGTGAGGCACACAGATTTTGCGTTGCCTGTTAGGTGGAAACACATGGTGTGCACCAAGGGCCAACTGCTGGCAGGCACATCACTGCTGGAAAATACATAAGGAGGACGTAAAGTTCTCAGAACAGTTCTCATGAAATTGAGCACAGGTCTTTCCCTTCATTGCCCAATGTATAGGAACCCTCTGTGATACACTGTCAACAGTTCAATCAGTATACTAGTCTTACTTTAAATGTTGGATTTTTGGATTATCTTTAAACAGAAAGAACTCCACCAGATGTACCAGCTGAAGTACATACAGCAGAAGGAACACAAGTTTCATCCAGTGCAGCTTGCATGCATCCATCATCTCTAGGGCACAGAAGAGTTTATTCTTCCTTATCTGGGTAGGCAAGCCAAGTATAAAGCATTGGTAGATTTCTTGTAGGATAAACTGGTATATCTTACATACAGTGGCCTACCGATTTTGCATTTTAGAAGAAAACCCTGACCAGTTCTCCAGTATCTGTAGGTAATCCACATTTTCAGTTTTTGATGATGGTTTATTTATTATCTATTGTTATATTAGAAATAAACATAATTTGCTTATTTCTAAATAGATCAACTCATTTCATTGTAGTTTCTGTTAGCAAAGGATTTAACGAAATAGCAAAGGATTCCACCAGAAACCTCAGCTGTCTCCCCCTTCAGAGCAGTACAGTTGATGAAAAGGCACTCTTTCATATATCCTTGTAGAAATAAAATATTTGTCTCATCTTTTCAGTTCTCAATCATGATCATCTTCATCTTCACTGCTAGTGAAGTGGAAAGACCTGGAAATGGGTTCTGCTTCCTTTCTGACAGTGCAGATGAGTGATTTCATCTTATCTGAGCATCACCCATTACTTTTCCTAGCTTTGTAGCTATCCTGAATAATTACCTTCTGTTCTGTGCTTTCACCAAAATTAGAGAAATTGAAATGCTTTGAAGGATCAAACTTAAAGACACTTACACTGATGTTTACAGTTACAAAGGTTAGGAAAACAACTGTGCTACCTATTTGGCACTCATGAAAAGTTTGTTGTGGCAGGAAGCAACGCTAAGGTTTCTTTCCCTTCCTTCCTTCCTGCTCTGGCTTTGTTGTTTTTCTGACACATCTTTATTAACTCTTCAACTGTTTGAGAGGAAAAAAAAACATTGTGGTTTTTCATCACAAGCTTAAAAGCAGTATTTTTCTCTTATTCTTTATAACAGATTTGCAAGTAACCTTTTGTGGATGTAACTATCTGTACTTTTAAACATAACTCTCTTGCAGGAATGTTGTAAGAACCAGAATGGTTCTTAAAATATCCCACAGAAGATAGGAGAGGGCTGCGAGAGAGAACAATTTCAGCACTGAGGCAGAAGCTACCACCCTCTGAAATATCCCATGCAATTCTTTTCACTTCATACAGAACTTCTTAGGCATTAAACTAAACTCTACATTCAAAGCTTGTATGTCCTACTTTCTTTTCCTATGATTTTGGAGCAGTTTCTGCCTCTATCCTGCCTTTGTTAGAAGGGTTTCAAGTCCACTCAGAAAGTTATACCAAATGGTTATTGAATAGAAACGGTGAAATATGCTTAATATTCTCAAAATGAAGCTAGCCAGAGAAATAGGAAAAGAAAGCCGTTTTTCTTTTAGAGAGGAGCAAGGAGAAAAAAATCTTATAATCAAGACTGAAAGACTGAGGGCTGTTTTGTCTAGGGATGGGAAAAGTGAGAGGAAACATCACAGCGGTCTTCAAACAGAAGAAAGGCTTCTGCAATGACAAAAGGAGTCCTTGATGCCATGACCTTTGTGTAAGGAGCAAACATAATTGTATTAAATTACAGAAGGTATCAGAACAGACATTACAATAGCAAGGGTAATTGAGCACTGGAGGACACAATGGAATATCCATCAGAGAAGGTTTTAAAAAACAGGCTAGACAAGAAACAGTCTGGAAAGATATGGATATACTTGAAGTTGAGCAATGGACTAAACAGCCTCCTAAGGTTCCTCTCAGTCCAGTACTTTTTAATGACTGTGATTCCACACAGGCTTGTGGCTTATTCATGCCCTAAATTATTTACTGGAAGTAAAACTGAGCACACAGAATTATTTTAATCTGTATTAAATAAAAACCCCACATACTGCAATTTTTCCTCCTGAATAAAACACAAGTGGGAAACCTTGACCTGTGTTTTGTACCTGGAGGTACCTGCAAGTACCTTTCCTCTTGTTGCTGCAACACCTGCAGTGTGCCACACAGTCCACTGCATTTTTGGCACGAAGACCTACCATCACATTTTTTAGAATGTCTCATTTAGCCCCAGGTGGTCCAGATTTGCTCCTGGTATGGAACACGAGGTAATTGACAGAGACAGCAGCAGAACAGTCAACAATTTAGCCATTTTTTAAATGACTATATGAGTGTTTTATCTCATATATTATGCAACTGTACTTAAAACTGCATAGCTTCAATGACAACAGAAGAGAAATGACAGCACAATACACTGGCAAAAAAGAAGAAAAACAAGTGCTTCCTTGAAACATGATCAAAAGATCTTGATTTCATGGTTGGGTTGCTGTTGTCTGAAGGGATCCTTATCATACTGCAAGTTATGTAAGCCAGCACTGGCAGCAGAAAACAGTGGACTGAAAAAGCAGTCTCAAAGAGAGGTGCATATCTTTCATACACTGAGTTTACATAAAAAGTTCACATAAAAATTTGTAGGTAGAAAAAGGGTTTAGGGAGAACAGGGACACCTACGTTCACAAGAACAACCCAGAAAATCTCTGCCAGAAAATCTCTGCCAGTCTTGCCTTGGATCTTGAGAACTGCAACACAGAGCTTTCTAATGACTTGATGTCCATTTTTTTTTTTTTTTGATGGAGGTGTTTGCAAGCCAGAAAGTCAGCATTCAGAAGCTAAATCTCCCAAGTGCCCAGATAGCTGGGCACACATCTGTGTGCGCACCTTGCTTTGCTGACGGACTTTTCATTGGCATTAACACATAAATAAAAAGCCCAGGTGATCACTTTTGAGACTCACCACAAAATCATTACCTGTGATGAAAGTGGTATAACTTTACCCAGCTGTAGAAAGGACCATAAGATATTACTGAGAGATCACCCCAGAACATGTGTTAAGCCACCGCAGGTCAAATCTTGATGAAAAACCTGAGCTGCCTTGCACAGACCATTTATGTCCACATGAGTTTGAGAGGAACTGCCCACAGTTACTGCCTCTGTAATTTCCTTTGCAGTGATTTTACCATTTTCCAGGGTTAACATTTCATCAACTAAAGGACAGAGCTTCTTTTGGAATTTCTGATGTGTCTCCAACGTAAGGCCAAGAAACACCAGTATAAACTGGCCTGTAGCTTCAAGGAGTCTGAATAAGTTGTTCTAAGAAATAACCCTCCAGTAACAGAGTATCTGGAATGCTTTTGTCCTCCTGCCTGCAAAGCAGCAGGAACAGTGGTGCATGATTATGTGACTGTTTTCACTGGACTGGCCTTCACAGCCAGGAGCATACATAAACAGAGACAAAAGGCCAAAGCCGACAGTCTTCCATGACCCTCACGTATCATGTATATGATACTCAACTGGGTCAAGAAGAGAGTTAGCTGCTCATTGTCTAGTATATGCTTTCCACAGAAGTTCTCAGGTTCTCTCCATTTTTCTCTCCAACAGCTATTAAAAAAAAAAAAAAAGAAAAAAAAACCCACAAAAAAACCCCACTCCCTTTTTTTTTAAGTAAGTACAACACCTTTTTTCACCTTGTTTATAAAAGTTTTTTTTTACTTTTTTTTTTTTTTAACTTCAGAAATATCCTCCTAGGATGATGCATGCATCTCACTTTCAGCCAATGTCTGTGCCATAATAACATTTCCGTGACATAGCATTTATTGAAAATGACAGCATGACAGATGGCAGGGCAAACTCTTTAATCCTAGTTCTTGACAGTGTAGTATGTTGCACATCTGATGCCAAAGAATGTTTCCCTCATATACACAAAGCCATGTACTCCCTGAAGCCTTCAAACTCCTAAAACTACAATGGAGGTTTCTCAGTTGTAAAAAATCATAGAGTCATAGAATGGTTTGGGTTGGAAAGGACCTTAAAGATCATCAAGTTCCACCCCCCCTGCCATGGGCAGG
>NW_010132575.1:0-6520 GCF_000699245.1 Pterocles gutturalis
AAATGACCCTGAATCTAAAGATATTCCCTGAACTGAACACAAATATATTAAAATTATTAAACATAGTGGGACTGAATGAGACTATTAAATAGAGAAAATTAGGAGAGGTTTATTAACTGAACTATATTAAAACATTAACTAAAGGCCCACATTGTGAAATTAAGAAAAAGTCAGCTCTCTTTGACGCACTACATAATAGGCAGACGTAGAAAAACCGTATTCAAATAACACATTTGCATTAGTGGGTTGCTTGTATTCTAATTGAATTTTGTAGAGCTCTCTAAACAAGAATGCTGGTGCAGAATCCTGATGAAAGTCTGACATTTGTTAAATCCACAAAAGATTATTTTAGAAAGTAACAATAGCCAGTATTCATACAGGAAAAAAAAAAAAAGAGGAATTTTAATTAACAAAATGTGTATCTATTTTATTTTGTTTCTGAAACAAAAGGAGAAGGGTAGGGGGGGAAGAAATAAGCAAAGAATTATTGGCTTGACTTTTAGGGTTCTGAGAACCCAGAGATCCTGACAGACCCCTCCAAAAGAAGTGGGAGGGAGAGTTTCTCAGCTTCTCTGCAAAATAGCTTATGTACTATTCAGCTGAAATTTATGAAGACTTAAAAATCATCTATTTTTTTTTTATAAAAACTTAGTTATAATGATTATTTGGGGGTTATTTTTAACATATCATTTATATATAAGAATATTTCAAATGAAATATCCATATCAGTGAGATAGGGCAGACAGCCTGTGGTCCTGATTGCTTTTTTCCAGTCTGTCATGAACTCCTACACTTTCTGCAGTATAAAGCCATTAAAATACGATATAGACAGAAGTGTGTGTGAATAAACACAAGACAGCATTTTTAATGTCTGTATTTTTATCTATGAACACAAATATACCTGTGCCTATAGACAGACGCACAACTGTGTGCTACGAAAGAGCAGGCGCGGCGTAGCTGAGCATCTCCGCTGGACTGGGAGGTGGGAGGCAACCTGCCCATGGATCTAGCTTTGAATTGGCCCATGGGCTGCGGGGTGGGTGAGTCAGAAGTTGCGTGCTGTACCGCTTTGCACTCTGTTGAGTTCAAAGCCTTTACTATACTGGTCCAAAAAGGTTTGGGAACCTCTTTCACACAGCTGACAGTCAGCAGCAGTATCAGTCATTTGGGATTCTGTCATCTTCTGCATTTGGTTCTATTATTTTTGTGGCTGTATGTCTTTCCTAATTGAGTCTGTAGGTTTTCTATTTTCAGCTAACATTGGCTGAAAATTCATTCATTTGCCATAGTTAGTACTCTGGCATTACAATCTGTGATTGTTTCAGATTTCTCTGCACTGACTCCAGAGAGCTCAGGCAGATGGCTTACACTGGACTCCTGTGTGTAATATGCAGAAGTGAAAGAAGATGAATCTTGGTGCATATCGGTGCCACACAGCACAGCAGGGTCACAGACACCTGAACTAACTCCAGACACACAAGTGACATATCCTGCAGAACTACTGAGCCTGGCCAAACCCAGCACTGAGGTAGTGTCCAGTACCTAAGCTGGGGCTAAAGTCCCAACTCCATTGTGCCGTGTAAGTAAACCCATTGTATCACCGAGCATGAACCATTCAGATCTTTTATTTTTTCTTTTTAGTTAGAGACTCTCATTTTTTTCTCTAACCCAGAGATGAGTTACTTACCCCTAGCAATGGAGACTGCTGTGACCCTTGACAAACAGATTGCCTCACTTCAGCAAGCCAGTTGGAATTTACACTGGTGAAACGGATATCAATACAAACTATTTCTTAACGTAATTAAGGCAAAGATCAGTAGGATGTTATTTGCTAATACATCTGAAATATTGTACGGCGATGGAGGTTATCCAGGTGTCATGAAGTTTTTGCTGCTGGCTTACTGAGGGTGGTGCAAATTTGGGGCAATTTCTTTCTATTCTGCAGCCTGTGTTTTTTTTATCTGCTGTGCCTTTCAGACTGTATGTTCTTTTGAGCAAAAGCTCAAACTATGAGTTCATACAGTGTCTTCTATATTCAGATCCAAGCTTGTCTAAGTCTTCTAGCATTATCATTATGCAAACAATGAGTAAATGTAATAACTAAAACTAGCCAGCTGAGGCTAAAGGACCACTATTTTGAAATACATTCAAATAGCAAATATAGTGTAATCCTAGGAAAACTGATCAAAATTGCGAACATTATTCATAGAACCATGCTCATGTGTGATTTTGCAGAAGACCAAAAGTGGCTTGCGGTGGACATCAATGATATCTCTCTCTCCCCTCTTTTATTTTCAGTAATTTACACTTTAGGTGACAGCCCAAATTGCACCTGAAAGATGTTGAACTACATATCTGAGGGAGCTTTGGAAAGTCAGTCAGTGCATGAATTTGCTGGTTTAATAGTTTATGTGAACTACAAGTACGCACATGTGCATGAGCTGTGTGCTCAGTGTGTATTCTCAACATACCAGAACTGCTCCAGCAGCTGGAGCAAAGCCTTTTCTAGACATGCTCTTCCACACACCCAGTTTCATTCAGAAGCAGCCCAAGCCTGGGGACTTTATGACTCCACGGATTTCCTTTGGTGTTGTTAGTAAACTGCAGTTTGGAAAATAATTTGAAGCTATTTGGCTCGCTGTTTATACATCTATATCTCAATTTTAAATTTTCTCTATAGTGATTCTTCTAAAAATTTAAGAGGCACTGTATAGTGTTGAAAGGGTGGCGAGACTTGGAATATTGAGGATTCCTCAGCAGATGTGATTCGGTTAATTATCTGTGGAGGACTTTGAAGATGTTTAAAGCCCTGTTTGCTATGTGAAACACCAGCAATCACAAAACACTTTTTCTGACTTTCACTTTGCATCTTTTTCTATGACAAAGTGCTGTGCAATGTGCAATCTGATTGCACTATGTGTCAGCTGTTTGTAACCCAGCTACAGACGAGGTAATCCATGCAGCCAACATACCCTGTAACCTGGCGTAACAGTTCCTGGATCTGCCAGCTGCCGTGGCAATGTGCTAGGCGCTATTGTTATTCTTCATTTAACCTTCAGATTGCTGCATTAATTGCACTCAAAAGTGCCTGAATTAGGTGATGAATGCAACCCAAAAATGATTGGTATGGTTTGGTTCTACGTACATTAATTTAGAAACAGAAAATATAGCTATTCCACCCAATATTTTCTTTTTCTCATGCTAAGAATTTAGAAGTGAAATTGGGCATGTCTGAAAAACACACCTATAATTTAAAGACCACGTGTCTACAAAAAGATACAGCCCACAGGAGGAGGGCCACGAAAGTGTTTGTTTTCATGGACAAAAATGATCAGAGGGTTGGGACACTTCCCATGTGAAGACAGGCTGAGAGAGTTGGAGCTGTTGGGAAGGAGACAGCTCTGGGAAGACCTTATAGTGGCCTTTCAGTACTTAGAGGAGACTTATAAGAAAGATGGAGAAAGATTCTTTTACTTCGGTAAAGGACAAGTGAAGTTCATGACAGCTTTAACATGGTGTGGCTTCCACTGAAGCTCTGGCACTTTGGGGTATTCAGAGATTCCCACCTACCAGGCAGCACCAGCTGTAAGGATGGAAGTGGAAGCTGGGCCAGCTGGCTGGGGTGGAGCTGGTTACCTGGGGACCACCCAGTGCAGGCAGTTGGGAAGAGCATGAGTTACAAGGTAGATGTGGCGAGTCTCTTGCAGGGCTTTGCAGAGCAGAAGCAACCTCAGAAAACTGCTGTTTGGTTGTTCCGTGCTGAAATAATGTGCAGGACTGTGGTATATAGCGTTCCCAATAAATGCCGTCTGCGGTCCCAAGAAAAAGAGATAACCTAATAGGCACAGAACTTGGCAAAAGCATCCCTGCTTAATACACATTAACCTTCTGCAGGCTGTGTCAAAATGACATTAGAGACTTGCAAGGCAAATGTCTCTTTGCAATGCTGACATTTGGACTCACCAAAGCTTTCACCACTCAAGGCTAATGTAATACTCTTCGATGGCAAACATATCGAGCGGCATTGTAGCGGCAGTGTCCTCAGTATGCGATGTGCTGTGTAGACATTGCAGTCCCTGAGTGCAGAGATCAGTGTGTGACAGGCACACACCCTGCTTCCCCTCCTCTTGTCTTCTTGTCATTTTCACCTGTTGTTCGCAAAACACATTTCATCTCAGTGGGGGGGGGGGGGGTTCTGGAAAAATACAAGTATAAAGATCATAGGGTGCTTTTCCACAGTATATATTCTTCAGACTGCTGCATCAATACCGGTGCAGACTGGGTGCGCTCGTGGTGCAGCACAGTGTGCTCCATGGGCTGCTCCGGTGCCTGCACTGGTTTTGTCCCTCCCAAACTGAACACTGAATTATACAGGGGAACAAATCACGTTTCATGAAGTTACAGCTTCAGAAACTAATTACACTGTCCTCGTCTAAAACATTTCACAAACCTCCAGTGGGGAACAGGCTGCTGAAATAATAAGATTGGAGAGTATACGTGAATAGCTGCAGTTTGTTTCTAAGCTGGTGGGTCTGATAAATTAGAAAGGTTACTCTCAGAGACAAAAAGGTGAATTAGGATCTAAATAGAGAGAGCAGATAGCCTCCATGTATGCATCAAAACAAAACAAAACAAAACCCACTTGGGTTTGGTATTTTTACAGCTTAATATTGTTTCCTGTGGATTTCTTTCACAAAAACAGTTTTTCTTTACAAGAGCATGTACATATTTCTTTCCATGCTCTTTGCTTCTCACCCTGACGAAGCATTATGAAGTAGTACATTTTGCTGAGCTCTAGGACACCTTGTGGTTTGCCGATTGCCTTGTGATCACGAAAGTGTGAAATTATTTTAAACAGAATAGAAATAGTCAGCTGTGTAAAGGCTTTCTGCCCCAGTTCTGACCTCTTCGTTGCTTGTGAGCATTGCTGCATGCTAGCCCATTAACAACTCCCTTTGTTATTTAGAAAAATTATGACCATATTTTGGTTTTGGTGTTTTATCGTAAACATTGGAGGGGAAAGTTAAATATATTTTATTTAAATAAGGACAGCTTGCCTTTATGTTCATCAAGGAATTCATAATACAGAAGGGAATGCCAACTGCTGGACCAGCAAGCCTACTATGTTGTTTAAGAAATGAAAACTGGTATCTCCAGGGATCTGAAAGCATCCTATGTTTCCAAGAAGAAAATTTTTTTCCATTTTGACCTTTAAAATTTTTTTTTAATGTTAAAATTTCACAATATCATTTTCAGAAATTGAAATGGGTTTTAGAAGAGACATAATAAAGAAGTTTTGTTTCAGCTCTTCCAATCTGTATCCTCTGAAAATGTGCAAGGCTTTGAGATGATGCTTAGAAGTGCTAAATCGCTTACAGGTAGAGTTCCACTAGCACAGACTGTTAAGGCAGTGGGATCAGTGGGAGCACTTTCCCCATGTAAGAATACTGGAATCAGGTACCAGCAACTGAGTCCCTATGTGGGCATGCAAAACAAGCAGTTCTAGCAGAGTCCTGTTTTGCTGATATAACTGCACTTGCACTAACAACTAGGGAATTCTCCCAGAACAGCTGTGTCAGTCAGCAAAGCTATTTTGGTAAAAATCTGTACCGTGTACCTAGCTTGATATTTCAGGTGGACTTGACCTTACAGTAGAAAATGCCAAAAGAACTGGGAGAATGGAAAAATTTCCTGTTCTCACATAAGCAGATGGAAAAGCGTGGATGCATCCTCCATGACTGCTTAAGAGGGAACACTTAGAAAATCCAAAATGTATTGATTTAAAAAAAAAATAAAATTTAGTTAACTAAAACAGTAACTCAGTTAACTAAAACACGACCTGGATTGCACCTCAGTGGGAGGTGTGGGGGACTGTCCCCCACATTGCAAGAGGAAGCCATTCACCCTTCTTGTAGCTGACCCAGTGCACAAAGATTTTTCCTAAGTGATGAAGCCTTCGGGTGGAAAGTCATTAAAGAGTTTGAATTACACTTGCAATATCTTAGGCTTAGTAGTTAAAGGTGTGGCGCACGTTAAAGATAATTAACATATACAAAAAGCAGGGCAGCTGCACTGTCTTTTCTGAAGACAACCATGATCAAAACAAATCCCTTCTGTAGGGGAAAAAAAAAAAAAAAAAAAAAAAGTAAGCAAGATTTGACAAAGAGCAGAAAAGGTGACGAAGAAAGGGGCAATAACTCCTTTCCAGTGCCATTCCCAAAACACCTTCCTTAACTGCAGGATTAAAAGGGGGGTTCAGAAACTTTAGGTCACCCTTCATAGTGTCTGCACTGAAGAATCTGCTCTAAAATGTGCACAAGGCCTAAAGAACTCTTTCATGGCAACATGTGCTTTTATTTTGCATCCAAGAGAAGGAGCAGGCTTTAGGAATTAACCCATAATAGAGGCAGGAATAAAAAAGTTATCTGCACAAATAATTTTGCATTCCTCACATCCAGGAAATTATGACCTCCAGGTTCAGTACACAGAAGTACCGATAGGAAGTAAAGAAACTCTCCTT
>NW_010132575.1:6539-9847 GCF_000699245.1 Pterocles gutturalis
CCCAAAAAAAAAAAAAAAGTTTTCAGGAAGGAATCATCAAATCATTGTTTTTCCCATGCATCCACATTTAAAGTGTAATAATTTGTGCTTAGTTGGAGCACACTTGCTGAAATTCACCCAGTCACATCTAAAGATGGAAGAAGATAGAGAATACATTAATTTCCGTATTATTTTTTCCTGTGTTGAATTATGATACATACTATATCTATATAAAAAGAGAAAGATATTTATATTAAATCCAGAATCCCATTACTAGTTGCCTGTATTTAGAGCAGGTTGGCCCTGAAGACCCATGAGTTCATGTTATATGACTTTTTTTAGTAATTTTCAGGACATACAACTAGTAAGCAACTGCTTTGCTAGTTCAGTAGATGAGCCACCAAAATATTTGAAAATATATCCAACTCTACAAAAAGGATTGCCTCAGGACAGTACGTACATTTATAGCAGATCGCTGACCTTGTTCTCTTTGACCTGGATTCTCACAACGTACCGGTTCTTTTCAGCAAACTATCAGAAAATGTTAAAGAAATATGATCCCTGGGAGCCTCCTGCTTTGCCTTGGTGTTCAGCATTGAGATGTGAGTTTGGAGGCAGTTCCTTTAACAGGAATTTGATTCACTTGCAACTGGTGACACAAATCAATGAGTAGCAGTTAAAATTTAAAAAAAAAAAATCAGGAAAAGAGCTGGGGGATGTTGTCAATGTCAAGGGTAGTAATCTTGTTTTCTGCAGTCAAGGCATGTGGCTAGATTGCCGTCGGTTGGATTGTTTGTATAATGCAATCATTAGCAACTGTTTGAGGAGAGGCTCCCCAAAGCCCAGAATCCCGACAATTTACAGCTTTCTTGTCTCAGTTCTTCGTCTCTGTTTTCATTCCTTCCTTTAAACCTTTCTTTTAAAGAAAGAAAATCAGGAGAGAAGCATGTTGAGGAAGCTTGGCCAGGATCATGATCCGGTGCTGAATAGGTGCCTTGTATCACAACCTTCATTGGGGGTAATTTGGAAGTAACTACGGATTGTGGAATATTTAAAGTTATTTTCTTGGTAGAGGCTATGACAGTAACAGGCTTTTTTTTATATGCTGTGCAATAGTAGCAAAAACATCAACTCATTACAATGGCTGTGGCTGCCGGATCTTGCTCAGTGCCGAGGGGCTGAGAGATGTGGGGGTCCTGGCATCGCAGCACAGCCTTCAGGGCGCTGCCGAATCCCCCCCGGGGCCGCACATCACCAAGGAAGCACCCCATTAGTGTCCTGTTTGGTGCGGTGTGCCACCCACCCCTGTGGTGGCTGGGGCACGGCATGACGTCGGGCCGCTCTGCCAGAGGGGGGGTCCCAGTTTCTGCTGAGGTCAGAGCTCAGGGGGAGGTGGCAGAGGTGCTTACCCTCTTTTTTGGGAGGGAAAACAAGAGCAGGCTGCTTGAAAGCTTTCAGGCTCCTAGCAGGTGTTAGTTCTTCTATAAGGGATACTTCTAAAGGAGTATTTATGAACAGGAGTGAAAGTAGATTAAATAGATGTTACAAATCAGTTGCTCTTCTACAGTTTTCCTGTATTTTCATAAATATCTCCAACTTGTCCAACTGTTCTTTTGCCTTTCTCTGCATCCTCAACATCTTTTTCAGTTTCCTTCAGCTGTTTTTATGTAAGCCATCAGTAGTTCAGCTGAAATGTAATGAATGTTCTCTCTTTTTTTTTTTTTTGCATCCAACTTCTCAAAAGCAGTCATGAATTATTATTTCATCAAGCCACAGACATTTACTTTCCTGCCATACCTTACACTGACAAGAACGTTGAAGGAAGTTATTTTGTCTGCTTTACTGTTTATGGATAGAAAGTTCTGTAGTCAGCAAGACTTTTAAAGATCTCTTTAGCAATCCAAATCAAGTGTGGCTCAGCAGGTTTCTGTGCTCGCAGGCCTGCTTGTGGCATACGAGGGAAGTGTCTGTCTGTCTGTCTGTCTGGGCAGCTCGCCTGCTTGATAACCAGCAAAGAGTCACCTGTACATTGGCATGTGGCCAGGGAAACATGAACTTATCCAGAATGGCCAACTAAATACACATTTTGGAGTATGACCTGAATGAGATGTCTAAAAGACATCAAAGCCTAGACAAGTTGCCTTGGACATCATTTATAGTTAGTGCAGAGGAAAAGAGAATTTCTGTTGTTCTAAAATAAGTGCCTATGGTGTCACATGTTTTATTAGGAATACTATAGATATCTAGAAATGAAAATATTGCCTGTGTTGTAAAGCTAGCTGTCAAAACTCACTGATTTCCTATAGATCAAGTGATGATGGCTTCCATCCCTGAGTGCTGAAGTTCTGATTAGCTTAGCAAAGCATGACAGTGTTGGCTGTTTGTAATATCTCATTATTGTCCAGGCACAAACATTCCTTTCCAAACATCAACTAAATAAAATATGCTCTAGGGGTACACGTTCTTCAGGAAGGGTTGCAGTTGACTTCAAACTGGCATTCTGTCTGCAAGGTTTGTTAAGTCAAATCCTGTATATTGTTTACCATTATTTGGGGTGATTTAAAGACCTTTGAAAGAAAACTGAAAAAAATACCACATCTACTATCATTATTGTTTAAACAGCCAGTAAGAAGACAACAGCCATGTGCAAGGTTTGATGCTGCTTTTGCACTGTCATGAACTACAGGGGAATAAGTTGTTGATGCTGCAAAAGATGATCACAGTAGGTAGTACCTCCTTTTAATGATGTCCAGTGCTTTAGCTTGTTATCGTGTTGGGGGAAGGTTGCCAAATGCTCTACATTCCATGAATATAATGTACTGGATAAACAGAAAAGAAAGGTGATGTTAAATAGTGGTGAGGAAAATATGGAAGCAAAATTGAATCGAATTTTAAAAACTTTATTTTGTGGCTATGAGAAAATCCTGTGAATTCAAAAAAGATACACCCATGTTTGCTACAGAGGCAGGCGTGCTTTAGAGAAAAATGGCTTGAAGTAGAGGAGAGGTGAAGGACTTGCCAGTGGCTTGTGGGGCTGGGCCATTGACAGGAGCAGAAGCAATGGGCACAAACTGGAACACAGAAGGCCCCCTCTGAACATCAAGAAAAAACTTTCTCCCTGGGAGGGTGGCTGAGCATTGGCACAGGCTGCCCCGAGAGGCTGCGGAGTCTCCATCCTTGGAGATAGTCCAAGCTGCCTGGACACGGTCCTGGGCAACTGGCTCCAGGTGGCCTCGCCCGAGCAGGGGCGTTGGACCAGATGGCATCCAGAGACCCTGGGGCCACCCGTCGGGCACGGCGCGGGGAGGAACAAACTTTGCGGGCGGTGC
>NW_010132576.1:0-3408 GCF_000699245.1 Pterocles gutturalis
AATGATGGAGAGATGAGGAAAAGGGGGTGAGGGCAACGGGGAGGGATGAAGGGTGTTTGGATGGGGGTATGAGGGAGGAGGAGTGTGGCGGATTGGGGTGGATGGAGGGTGCTGGGAGGAGGTGACAAGGAAGGAGGGAAAGTTGGGATGGGAGGATGAAATGAGGGTCCTCCCCCTCAGATCTCAGTCCTCCACAGAGATCCCCTCCAGGTATTTCTGGTTCCAGCGCCTGGTGCTGACACAACTGCCATACCCCAACCCACCCAGCCTCTTTTTCTTTAGAAATTCATGCTGAAAATTTAAATTTTTGAGCCCTTTTCCCTTTTTGTCAAACATAAATTAAGCAAAGATCTCAAAGTTTATCCCACAGGCAGAGACGCAGACACAAGGTTGCCTGCACACCCCATGGCAAGCGTGGTTTGTCTGAAAACAGTGGCCAGGTGAATTTCTGTTTTTACTTCTTACTTCCACTTTCTATGTTTGTTTTTTTTTTTTCCATGTGCTGGGAAATTGGTTTTCTCGGTTACATCTAAGGTTAAACCTTTCTCTCTGCCCTTCCTCCTCCCCTTAATCCCACGCTGGCTGTTATTTGCGTGCACGCAGCTGCTTTATTTTCCTGCCCTGTCAAGAAAAATCAATCCTCCGTCAATAAAAATCAGCGCTCCGTCACCGTCATGAACGGTTGTGATGCTCTGGCTCCAGGCGTTGCAGTGGGGTCAGACGCACCCGCCCCGCGGCGGGGGGTCGAACACCAAATGTCGGCGTAGGCGTTCGCCAAGTTTATTGCCTCGCTAATCTGCTGCCCGGAAATCTTGGGATAACGAAGATGTTGCGGGGTAGGTAGGACTGATAATGGCCAAGCGGCTGCCTGGACCCCCCAAACACTCCGCTTGCGGACAACTGTTGCCCCCCCTGCGATTAATCAAACCCCTCGTTGACTTATTCTGCCTTAAATCTGCCCAAAAAAAGCGAGGGGGGAAGGAGGGGGTTCAGCACATGCCGGCTGAGTCACTGCAGGGAGCAGCGTTCCTGCCCGAATGACTCATGCTTCTTAGAATGGGGTATAAAAAAAAAAAAACAACCCCAGGGTTTAGCAACAGCTGTTTGCATAAATCAGCAATTTGAGGAGTGATTAATTAGGGAGCAGAGGGAAGGGGGGAAGGAAGCCCCATCCTGAGCAGAAACCCCGGGGTAAGGGGAATCCCAAATGGTTTTATTGCGAATAGCTAAAAATTAATTAAAGAAATTGGGGTTTTGCAGCTAAGAGGATAGATTATGTCTGGAAAAATGGGGAGAAAAAATAGGATTGGGGAAATTTCTGGGAGTTTATATCAAATATAGGCTGAGAGGCGGGTAAGAGAGGGCAGAAGGGAGGGAGGTGTTGCAGACAAGGAGGGTCGTGTTTTCCCAGCAGAAAAACACCAAAATCCAGCAAATCAAAGCATCTTTTTCCATTTAGCCCCTTGCAAGAGCAGCTCTCGTTTCTCTTCCAGATATCGGAGTTGAGTTCTTGGCTCAGGAATGTGCCACGATTCCAGCACCGGAGCAGAGCAGGATGATCAGGGAGGGATGGATCCGCCCGGACGCAGCCGGGAGCCGTCAAGAGCGAGCAAGGTGCCAATTTAATGCCAAATTAAAGCCGTTAACACCCCAAATCCTTCCCCTCAGCTCCTAACAAGTGGAAGGAGCAAAAATGGTGAGAAAAAGGGGATTTTGGCTTTTAGCTCTGCAGCGTTGTTTCGAAATGTGGGGAAGCTGCTGCCCGGCATTGCCCAGATCCGGTGAGGTGAGGTTTTGTAATTACTGACAATAATTACGCAGAAGTGGGGGGGGAAACTCAAACATTTTCATCCCTGGCTCAATTTAAGTTATTAATTAAGGTGAAATTACTGAAAACAAGCCTCACTGCGTTGTCACAACCCATCCCAACCCACCCCGGCGTCCGGCAAGTGAGCAAAAAGTCAGCGTGCTCTTCAAGAGGTGCCGTAAATCCTGCCTAGGGGGGAGCCCCAGCCTCCTCCTGGGATAAAAGTACCAGAAACAGATAAAAATGATGCAGTTAATTAATGATGGCATCTAGGAAACGAGGTCTCGTTTGCTTTTACACCGTCACTGAGTCCCACAGGCTTCTCTTGTCCTCGACCAGGAAAGAGAACGAAAGCCCTCACAGCAGGGCATTAAGGTCTCCCGCCCCGATGTCAGCAGAATTGGCATTTCCAGTGATTTTTTTTTTTTAAATTATTATTATTTTTTTATTTTTTCCACATTCCTTTCTGCGTGCCGAAGTGTTTCACCCCCTCCTTCCTCCGTCCATCCAAACAATCTGCGATTGATGGAGACGGCGGCTTTCGGGGGAATGAATTTCACCCCATGGCGCAGGAATCTGGCCGGGTCGTCGCTCTCCCTCCACTTAACATATTTTTTTGTTTTTTTCCATCTTATTTACGACATTAAACTCCAACCCCAAGATCCAGCCACGGATTTAAATTGCCAAAATACAGCCCGAGAGGGTTTTTTTAGCTTCTCCACAAGGAGATTTTGGCTTTTTTCATTAGGACAGCGCAATGGTATAGTCAGATGGAGCCTTTTGCCACGTAACCACCAAATTTTCCGATTTGTGGGATCGTTAAAAAATTAAGTCAAAGGCGGACATTTGACATGACCGTGATGATTCTGGTGGTTGCCAACCAGCGACTGTCACACCTTCGCCCCATCTACAAACCGCAGCCCCTCTCCAAGCAAAAAAATAACCCCCAAACCCCGTAAAATCCCCACAGCCGCAACATTTGGGAATCCAACCGTCGCCATTTCACCCCCTCCCATACAACAAAAGTTGACAATGACGTGGTGTCTTATTTTCTACCGGTCGGTGCAGTCCTACAGTTCGACCCGTCGCTAAAGGTGAAGTTCTTCCGGGCAAGCGGCGATACAATCCGGCAGCGGGTGCTGCCCGTTTCGTCTTGGCTTCGTAGGGTGGGTGGTTTGTTTTTTTTTTTTCCCTCTCCTCGCGCTGAGGGAGCAGCCGGAGGTCTGCGGGGAGCGGCGCCGAGGATCAGCGCTCCCGTCCCGTTGGCACGCCGGGCTCTGCGAGAGGAAATGACATGTCGCTGTCAGCGCAGTGAGGAGGGAAGGTGCGTGGAGTCAAACGTGCGAGTTTGTGCTGTCATTTAAGAGCCGCTTGGAAAAAAACAAAAAAAACAAACCACCCCAAAAATAATCATAATTTATTTTTCAGTGTCTTTACCTTGAGTCGTCTTCACGTCAAGATCTCCTGCCTGCCCGAATCCTGGAGAGATCCGCCTGCTCTTTCCGCGTGGTGCTTCTCCATCACTTGCAGGACGTCCTCCAAAATGGACGGCCCCAAATCCACGTGGAGGGAGAGGAGGGAGCCGGCGTGGGAGAGGAAGG
>NW_010132577.1:0-780 GCF_000699245.1 Pterocles gutturalis
GGCTGCAGATGGTGGCTTTGGGCAAGCAGCCGCCAGAGCAGGCGTTTGAGGAAAGCAAAAAGCACGTGTGGAAAGGTGCCAGAGACCTGTGTGCTGTCCTGCTGCCTTCGGTCCTGGCTTCCACGTTAAGGCTTAGTCCATGCCGGTAGGTTTTTCACAGCTTTCTTGTGTTGCTGCCTCTCCTTCAGCTTCACATTTAGCAGAGCGTGTCACAGGGTTGTTGCAGACAAGGTTTTAAGCAGTTTGGGGCATTCCCATCAGCCTAAGCCCGCTCTGTACCACCCCAGACTGATTTGAAAGGCACCGTCTTTGGCTGTCAGTGGCTTTTTTCACAGAGCCGTGCCTGGGGCTGCAGTAGTGTGGCTGCAGTGGGGACCCTGCATGAGATTCCTATGTCAGTAGCCTGTCGTAGGAAGGACCTAGTGACTACTGTGGACCATGTGATCATAGAATAGGAAAACTGAGAATAAAAACTCCTCGAGAGGATCCCATCCCGTACTTGATAAATGATTGTTCAACCTGCTTTTCAAAGTCATTGTTGCCCAGCCAGCTAAACAGCCTTGTCTGGTACACTCCAGTTATTACTGTTCGAAAGATTTTTCTCTTCCTGAAATCTAACCTATGTAAACCTGGTAAAACATGATCAGCATGTAGCAATAATGAAAAGGAAAACTTCAATCTTTATCTTTCAAGAAATGAACTAGTTTTGGGACGACGGAATATTGCTATGAATGTGTGGTGCCCCTCTTTTGAAGTATTTTATTTCACTGCGTGCAAGCG
>NW_010132577.1:804-2348 GCF_000699245.1 Pterocles gutturalis
TCCTTCACTTTTCTGCCCATTCTTGCAGCACAGAGAAAATGAAAACCTCTTGGGAGTCCAGGGTGTGTAACTTAATGTCTCACCATACAAGATCAAGGTGGGAATGTCTTCTGCCATTCTGCTGCTTCTGAAATGGCTCTTGCCCATTTTGACATGTAGAACACACCACCTGCACCTGCTGATCGTTTTGGGGCAACTTGTTTTGCCTCCTGTTGGGTTATTCTCGCTTGCAGTGCAGCAGGAGTGCTTCTGAGCTGTTTTGGACTGTTGAGCGATTTAATTCCTGGGCTGACTGGCGCGGTTCCAGGTCGTGCTATCTGATCCAGAGACCGGGTGTTGCTGCTGCCCATTGTCTCCACAGCCTGTGATCTGTTTCATGGGCCTGGGGAATGTTTTTCTGAATGTTGTAGCCTACAGCACCAGGCACTTGTGGGTTTATGTACATGTATGTCTGTATTTATATCTGTACATATATGGGCACGCACATGCATTTACAGGGTCTTTTCTTGGGAATGCCCTCATTAAAAGAGGTGAAGAGCGCTTCTGTCGCAGTCAACATTGTGTATCACAAGCAAATGGGTAGGGGAGGTGAAGGAAGGGCACAAAACCAGCACTGCTCTGATCTGTGAGGGATGTGAGGACTTTCCCCTCACTTCCTCTCTCTGCTCGTGCATCCCGTGGGTGTTGTGCAATCAGGCTCATCATCTTGTGATGCTCAGCAAGCCAGCTACTTCTCCTGGTACTCATGAGCCCAAACTGGCTGATCCCGGAGCCTGCTCTGAGGTGTGTGTGCTCTTGGAATGAGTGTAGAACTCGATCAGGAGTTGATGTTTGCAAGGAACTGGTAGTAGTTGGGCTTGTTTTGAGGCTGTGGAGAAGAAAGTGTGATCAGCTTGTTTTCACATCCACAGCGTGCTTTGGGAATAAATCGGGAGCTGCTGTGAAACAAGGTGATCGTGCAGAGCTGGCGGACAGAAATGTGCAAGTTCCAGCCTGTCTCCAGCTGGACCAGACACTTCTCCAGGCTGTGATTAGATTCCCAGGTTCCCTCAGTCCCACCATTAGACATTAAGCAAAACCATAACCACCTTTTACTGCACCCTCAAAGACCTGACTGAATATTTAGTTGTTGTGATGCCAAAAAAACCCTGCCTGTCCTTAAAGGTTGCTTCTCAAGCACCTGAGAATCAAGCAATGTGAGCACAAGAGAATGGGGTTACACCAGTGGGTTTAATTCTGGCACATATACAGTATCTTCTCTGCTGGGTGGGCAGGACAAGGTGCAAAATTCTTGCACATGTGACAGCAAAACAGTTTTCCTGCTTTTAATTTTTTAGGGTAAAGTCTGAACAGCCAAATGGATATAAGTGGTGTCGTGCTTTATAAAGCCACGGGGACATTTTTTGTGAAACACCTGGTGGGCTGAGGCAGGGACAAGGAGGGGTTCACTCACCCTTCAGGGTCATGGGCAAGAAACCGACACAACTTGTAAAGAACAAAAAAAAAAGCCTGAACTTATTAACTATTTACAAGAAGCAAGATAC
>NW_010132578.1:0-7682 GCF_000699245.1 Pterocles gutturalis
ACATTCTGTGATTCTGTGATTCCGTGACTGAAAAATTGGAACTGGGAGAGTTTCTTTTTCTTCCTGTATGGTGTGCTGCCATTTACACCTTTATGAAAACCACAACCATTGCCACTATGTTTAATTAACATTTACCATGTACTTTGGTCTGTTGCAAATTATGTGAAATGCACCATTTGAGGGAAACTATGTCAGCACCTTCTCCAGAAGTATATAATTTTAAGACAATTAGTATCCTGAACGCACAAGGATTTACATACTAAGGATCCCACCCTGTGGCTTTATTCATTTTATCCAGCTTTATTTATTTATTTATTTATTTATTCATTTATTTATTCATTTTATCCAGCTTCGTATGAAAATTTCAGTGATAGCTCCAAAAAGTTCTATTTTCTGTTACGTGGTGGTGGCAGTAATGTTGGCACTGGAGGCTTTGTATCACCTTTCATCGTGCCCGACACAACTGCACACTGTGTTGCCTACAGAATCATTTCAGTACTACCTTTATTCATAGTGGGAGATAAAATGGTATGTAAAATTCTGATGGGCAAATAAAAGTGAAGTACAAACTGTGATACTGATATTTATTAGGAACATCATCCATGTAGGTTTTTCTGAACATGTTGCCTCTGCCCACCCAAATCTTCTTTCTGGGCAGAAGTTGAAAACTTTGGATATTTCTGTGGGGAAAGCAGGTTGAATCTAACATGTCTGCTGTGCCTGAGCTCACAGATGGACAATGTACACAGGAAATTTCACGTGCAAATCCAAAGCTCTACACGACACTTGACTATGTATGTATACCTATTTTTTTTTCCTAGTTTGACCAGTGAATTAAAATTAATTCTCTGGATCTTGGTTTTCCAAGCCTTTGCAGTCCTGTAGAAAAGAAGCCTAAAGGAGAGGGTAATAACACTGAAGATCAGTTTGAGCAAGACTCTAGTGTACAGTATTTTACTGGCTTTGTTTTGTTCAAAAATGTAAAACTAACCTTGGAACTTAAATCCTATTTATATATAGGACTGTTGTAATTTTTGCATCTTGGTCAAATATTCAAAAAATACAGGGATGGGACATATCTACATAAATATATGGATTTCTTAAGAGCACAGGGAAAATTATGGGAATCCCAGGTCTCCATGTAGAGCAATAAAATGTAGGGCACTGAGGCTTTTTGCTTTTTTCACCAAACCACACCCTTGGTAGGACATATAGGTAGTTCTACATGTCTGAGTTTACAGCTAGTGACATTTCCAGAGCCCTGGAGGCATCACATTGGGTCCAATGTGAGTGGCCTTAATGGTGTTCCAACAGGGGTAGTGCTGTGTCATGTGGGGAAATCTCTGCAGGCAGGTGGAAGTCAATGCGACAGCGAGCTTCCAGCTCCTCATTTGTACCTAACACACACTGTAGAATCCAGAAGACCTGGTGTTTGTGAATATTTTTGAAGGGGGATGTAGAATGATGACAGTGAAATTAAAGTTCCTCGCCTATTAAAGACTGAACTGAAATTGATCTAGCATGAGTGATGGGTGCTCCTTCTCTTCAGGAGACATGTCTGAATTGTGGGTCACTCTCTCTGGTGCGCACATGCTAGTCACTTCAGTGAGGGGGAATATCACGGAGGAACTCCAGTGTTGCAGGTCTGGTAAAGCAGGGGAAAAAAAGTCAAGGTTTGCATTGAATAAATGTAGTCAAAACAGTTGTAAAAATTATTTTGAGTAACTGATTGTAAGCACTTAATTGCAGCGGTGAACAAAAAAACCCAAGGCACTACTGTAGGCAAGGTGAAAAACTGCCCTTCTTCTATCTATCCTAATGTGTTCATCATAACAACCACTCTGATGAGTCGTCTTCTATAACTTTTGTACCTTGGGGACATAATAGAAGTATTAATAACATGGATATCGGAAGACTTATCCTGGAGCCTCTGGTCCTGGTGGCTGTTCCTTTCAGGAGTATCAGTGACAACACCACTTAAAAGGAGAGAGCCCTGGTGATAAAGCTCCTGTTCAATTTGACGCATGAGGGTTGTGGTTTCTGCATTACTTCAGACAATGGAACCATTAACTCGCTATCAATCACCTGGCTCGCAGCACAGCCTGCTCTCTAACAGGAAGCCATGGGGCATAAGGTATAAATAGCAGACATAAGTCAACCTCCTTGACCAGTTGTAATTGTGAAAGAAGGATTGTAAACTGCTTTTGGGCCTCTTTCCCGGCTTTCTGAAGCACGACAACGTCCACATGGAAACTCAGCTAGGGACGTTCTATTTTATTAGAAGGCTTTGAGGGATGTATCTAGAGCTAGGTCTCTTCTTCTCCCTTCCCACGCAATCATTTTGGGTGTCTTGAATACCTCGGGGTGGTTTGAGGAAGCTCTTTCTGTTGTAACAAAATAGGTTACATTTACACAATTTTGACCTTTTGAAGCATTGGGAAGTCTGATTCTCTCTGTTGTTACATTGGCTGTACTGGGGATAGCTCCACAGACAGTGAGTGGGGGGAAAGGGAGTACTATGCCAAGAGTTAAAGTGGCAGGGCAGAGAATAAATTTACATTGTTGTGGATGCCAGGAGAATTAAATCTAGACAAGCCTTCAGAGACAGACTTTTAAAATCATTACTATTATTTATGTGTTTGCAACCTGGTTGGTTTGGTGCCATGAAAGCAGTTGAACAGCTGGATTCATAAAGTACTCTTTTCCCTTTACTGACTCTCTTCCACAGAAGCGAATGGAAGCTGTTTTAATTGCCTTTCTTAGAGGGAATGAGATCACAACTATATGCAGTCTCCTTTTATAGTTCTCTTTGTTACCTCACATGAAGGGCTAGTACAAGCTTATAAAAGTGGTCAATTCTGGCATAAAAGTGGGGTGGGCAAGTTTTGTGATTCTTCAATGACTTCCACTGACAGCTTTATCAAAATTAAATTGCCCAGTCTTCTACTCTGTAGTGGAAATCCTGAGACAATGTGGAAGTGAAATAGCTCACTGTGTTCAGATGAAAGGTCCCTTATGCAGAGTGATTTGCTGATGTAAAGAAGTGTAATTTACACCTTCCTGTGACAGCCTTTGTAACTTTGACCTGGAAAGTAGAAAAGAATCCAGGCATACTTACCGAAGGTGGCAATAAATAGATTTAAATGCAGTGTCTTGTCTTAAAGTTAACAAGTTGTCTTTACAGTGCTAATAAACTAGACCACACAGCTTTGTTTTGGTTTCTACCTGAAGTATGGACCTGTGTGGTCTAGATGAATGATATCAATTACATTTGAAAGCCTGATAAAATGGAGTGCGAACGGTTTGTCTAGCTGATACTGACCTCTCAATAAAAGCCACAGTCATTAGTAAACCTTGGCTTATATTTATCATTCTTATTCTTGTGAATGCCTTCTTTAATGCATGCATCTTCCTCATTTTCAAGAGCTTTTCCCAGTGGTTGAAAGTAGTGGATTATGGTGATTTTGCTGCAATTTACTGTAAGTCATTGTAACCAAAACACACTCTGCAGATAGCTGATGTATTAATCGGTATTGCATACTTACACACACAGTCACACACACTTCCACATGCTCCTTCTGTCAACTGCTGAAAAACTTACTGTCTGAGAAAATATTTTTATTAAAATAAAACTATTACTTAAATCTCTGTTGTTGAAAACATTGCCTTCAAATGTCTAAAAAACCCCAGAATTTCAGGTAATCATGCCTGTGTGTATGTTATAGAATCATAGAATCACAGAATGGTTTGGGTTGGAAAGGACCTTAAAGATCATCGAGTTCCAACCCCCCTGCCATAGGCAGGGACACCTTCCACTAGCCCAGGTTGCTCAAAGCCTCATCCAGCCTGGCCTTGAACACCTCCAGGGATGGGGCATCCACAGCTTCTCTGGGCAACCAGTGGCAACCTGTTGTAAGACCATGCCACTGTCAGTGAATAATTTAGTACTCAAGATGCTAAAATGTATGACTTCTGTAAAATTGTTATTCCTCAGTTACTATTTCTCTACAAACTTAAGTGAAGAATAGGCAATACTTGAAAAGTCTTATCACGAAGTATGGTTTCCACATATCATAGAATTTATTCAAGGAGAGTTGAAGCATGAATGTAATGAAGGAAGTCACAGGGACATTCACATGCCCACATGAAGTGAGAAACATTCTCTTAAAGTCCCCTGGCTGGCAGCACACACATGGACATATGCATGGGTATTTCTGAATAACAGACACAAAGAAAATGTTTCCAGTATTTTTCAATGAAATATAAAATTCTGATGAATTAAAAAAAAATGCTAGGGAAAAAAAAGTTGATTTTTACACTGATGGTCTTTTTTTTTCCCTAAATGCCAGCTTGTGACAAATTCTGATTTCTAAATGTATAATTTTGATGTTAAACAGGTGGAATTACTCAATCTGACACTTTTGAACTTTCATTCCACACTTGTGATTGATTTATTTTAGTCCAAATTGGGGTGGAAAGGATGACGGAAAGAAATTATTGTAATTTTGTTAACATTTAGAAATTTCATTTTTTAGGGAGGTGTTTTTGGACAATCATTTTGGAAGGCAGGAAACATGAATTTCAGGAATGGAACTTTTTTCATTTATTGTGTCTGGGAGTCTCATTTGCAGCTGACATTGTTTACTACTTCTGGTGCATCAGGCTGAAATTCCAGGTGTGTGAAGAACAGTAATGTAATCATTTCAGAAAATTAAATTTTAAAAGAAAAGTTGTTACAATTCCACCTTGGATTTAATCTCAGGAATGTAAGCCTCAGTGTAAGTCAGAGATCCAGGGTTTAAAGATACCATTAGAGGAACGTGTAAAAACCCATCACTGCTACATAAGAACATTTTAGTAAATGTATCACTTGAATTTGTGAGGGCCTCTCTGCTAAGATGTCCAAGTGTTTTCCCCCAATGAATTTTCTATTGCTGCATGTTGAGTCTCTCATGACAAACTGAGAGTTACTGGGGACCCAGAGTTCAAGCTTTGGCTTCTGAGATGATGTGATTCAAGGCATTGTCAGGAATCCAAGTAGTCCTCTCTCTGCAACTGCATGTGTGTCAGCCACAACTCGCTATTTTAGAAAGCAAGCAAGAACTATTTGGCTTGTATTGCAATTAGATTGTTGCTGTTTCCAGCAGAGAAGGGGTCAAATTTTGTGCAGCGTTTCATGTGGTCAGAATGGGAAGATGACTAAACACTTTTATACTTTCCAGTTTCTGGGCTGCTCAAGAGGTTGCAGTGGCTTTTCAAACTCATGACATCCTTTTCTTCTGCTTACAGTGGTTTCCTCCATCCCCTCATACTCTCTCCTCCTCTGTGTCCCTCCTCTGAGATCAAACTGCTTCTTTTAGGGCCTCTCCATTGCTAAAGGGGTACCAACAGGCTATTGGAAATGGAAGAATTGTACTCCTTGTCTCTAGCTAAGTGTACGTTTCATCTTGAGATTTACACCTAGGCTGAGCTCAAGACCAGACAAGTTGTGTTTGCATTTTGTATAACCACAAGCAGTTGGAGAAGACCCATTAGAAAACATCAGACTCCTTATAGCCGAGTGTGTCTATTATCTGCATAGGAAACCACAACAGCTTGTATCAGTTTTTCAATTGCACGCTGTAGGGAGTCTGAGAGGAAACTACATGAGATGCCGGAACACTGTGTCCATTGTGCCCGTGACTGATTTCTGAAACTGGTGCAGACAGCTCTCTTCTGCTTGTGAATGCATTATAGCAATATCTTTTAACTGCATAACCACAGACCAGCACTTTTACAAGGACACTGGTGGTTGTAAAAACAACAAATTACATAAGAGAGGATGAAATAAAAGTCCCATTCTGTGTAAGGTACTTGCCTAGGCCTCAGGAGAGCTCTTTTTCCCTATTGAGTTCTTACCAGATTCCGATGTTGTAAGCAAGAGGGAGCAGATACATTTATTTCTACTATTTTAAAATATCACATTATTTGACTTTGGAGAGGTAATCTTCTTTTAAAATGTAGTCTTCTTTTAAAATGTAGTTCTTACATCTCTCACATGTAACTGTCTCAGCTAGTATCCCTTGTACACGGCTCCACAAAACCAGAGAAATATACAGCCTTTGGTTTCCAATGATACTACATGTTATATTCCCTCCCTCCATCTTCACGAAAGCTTCCAACACACTGCTCAAAGCAAGAGTAGAATCAAGAACTGTGTAAAAAGCCCCAAGCAACAATAAAATGGCAGCCAACACATAGTTTTATTCTAAGTATTGTTGTGTAACTAGTGTATGAATGATCCTCAAGTGCCCAAACTTCCTGGCTACCACAGACTCAACCTCTTACATGAACATGGGTTATTCCATTAGCTGGAGCTGTAGATTTTACTAGGTTAGCAGTAGTGATCAACGCAGTGATCAACTCTTAGTTATCAGAGATGCTGAGGTAGCATTGTTTCCTTCCAGGTAGTAGAAGGAAGTAAACATTTTAAACTGTTTTTCTGTACAGTTTTGATACAGGAGTAGTAATGGATATCCCCCACTGCTATTAGTCTAGGTGGGAAATCCAAAGGGAGACAACAGGAGGTTATAAGACAAAAATGTTTGTGTGTATTGGTAAGGTTGTTTTTGCAAGAGGGAAAGCTAAAAGAAAATTTGCTTTCTGAATCAGCATTTCCCAGTCTCTGCTGCCTGAGAAGCAGTTATGCTGAAGCGGCTTTGGCACAACATAAGCTTGTTCTTTGTCAAGAATGTCTCATTATGTAGGTCCTGCTGATTTTTAAAATCTGGAGTTTTCATACACTTAGCACAGATGGAGAACAAAAGGAGCACGGTGATTGATTTTAGTCATTAGGGAATTTTTGAGATAGCTCAGTAACACAAGGTGGACGAGCTAAAGATTGCTTTTTAAAGGAAGACTTAAATTGGTAATCAAATTTTATTAGTACTTAAGGCTTTCTTTAGGTATCATGAATCATCTGTACAATGCAGTCTTTAGGTTTTGAAACTGGGAACTAAAGTAAAAATTACATTTTCTGTACATTAACCTAACAGATACTATTTTTGAAAAGGGGTATTTTATACTTAAACTGCTAAAGAACAAACAAAAACCTAATGATTCAGTTAAGGGACATTCAGATGATTGGGCTGTGGCTGTATAACAGCATATCATAATGTAACACAACAATATAACATAACAATATGTAGTAATATATAATAACAATTTATACAATAAAATAAAATAAAATATTCTATCTACTGTAAGTGAAAAGGAAAAAACAGTAATTTGAAACTGCTCAAGTCTTCGATAAAATAATGAAATGCTTCAAGTAAAATTGTTGCATGATTTGAGTTCAAATATAAATAAAATAATGTCTTTTCTCATAAGAAAATTTGCTTCTAACATAATAGATATATGTGTGCATATGAAATATATTAATTGCACAAAAATGTATCATATGTGCATATATATGGGGGTATATATATATAAAATAATTCCTAGAAAGTAATAATATGCCACTTCTTCCTTCTTCCATTATTAGAATGAAAAACCTATTTATTTGGGTAGAAAACATTAATTACTGGAAGGCACACAATTCAAAATACTTCTGTCACAGAAGCTGCTGAGAGACTGTAATCTTGTCCTTGATCCATGGGTACCCAAATCACAAAATCATAGAATCGTTAAGGTTGAAAAAGACC
>NW_010132579.1:0-333 GCF_000699245.1 Pterocles gutturalis
TAGCTAGTGTTGTGTGTGTGCCTTCACTAACGAACTTCAATCCTGAGCAGCCAGAGAAGAGGAAGGGGGCTTATCTGCTGACAGTTGTACTTTATGTGAGTCCTGCTAGCATTACGTGTGGGTGCTGCTGAAGGCAGTGCCTTGTTTGTGGCAATCTGTGTTGCCACTGTCCTTCGTCTGCATGCATGCCTGTGTCTGTGTCTCTGCAATACACACTCAACCAGGCTATTGGTTGAACCTGCAAATAGGAAAGCAGCTGGTGTGTCTATCAGCCTGTGTTAGAGACTCCCAGGTCCCTGGGTGCGCAAGACTGGGCTTCAGTGGCCAGGCAGG
>NW_010132579.1:343-703 GCF_000699245.1 Pterocles gutturalis
TAGAACCTGCAACCACTTTGGGCATCCTTTAGCAGCTGTGTTCATTGTCGGTCAACTTCCATTAACTACCGGGGGACCATTTCATGTAAAAGGATCTAAAGCCATTTATCTAAAAATACATAGGAAGCAGCATACTCACTTTTTGCCACTCAGTGTTGAGTTGTCTTCCCAGGCCCAGTCACCACCAGCGTTAATCTGCAAACCAATCCAATGGGATTCAGTGCGCATCCTCTGGAAGAAGTGCTAGGAGGGACAGAGAGGCAGAGAGATCAGTAGACTTGGAGAAATGCGATCAAGTCCTTGGTTCTGAGGGGGAAAGAAAGGGGCACTGTGTGAGGGATGGAATTTTGGGTGGGTCTG
>NW_010132580.1:0-334 GCF_000699245.1 Pterocles gutturalis
ATATATTATCTTTATGTTTTTTATTAAAATAAATAATATACTCTGGTGTCATTATCTTTCCATTCTAAAATTACGAAGCTTTAAGGATTAACTCTGTCAGTCTTAGAAATGCTGGAATTTGATGGCAGTATTATATCTAAATTTTAAAATGTATGAGATACCTTGTCTGACATAGACCGTAGCTGCAAAGGTCAATATGTCATTCTGTTAATTTATTTCTATGATCAATTTCCTTTAAAAAAAAATTACTTGTCTTGCTATTTGCAGTTGTTGGATATTAGCAACACTAAAGGTATGATATTAAAAACAAATAATGGTTCTCTAACTTTCCCCA
>NW_010132580.1:350-693 GCF_000699245.1 Pterocles gutturalis
ATATTCCTGCAACACTAAACATATACTTTTTTGGACGTATTAGAAATGTTCCTTATTATTTGCCCTTGCATTAGTAGATTGTTTTTAGTATCAGTTTAAATATCCTATCTGTAGTCTTTCTAGATGGAAAACTGCAACTGAGTTAAGTGGTTCTCTAAGAGGTACAAAACAGACTCTTTTTTAATGTGTTTATTAATGCTATTTTAAGACAATAAGGCCAAACAGAGAAGACATTAAGCTAAGAAAGCTACATTTGGTTTAGTTTCCTTGTTACTGTTTTGTAGGATGTTAAAATGCTAAGGAATGTATTTTCCCCCTATTTTCTTTATATTAAATATTATAA
>NW_010132581.1:0-1254 GCF_000699245.1 Pterocles gutturalis
GGCATTGATTCCAAGTGCAGTGACTGGTTTGGTTTCCGTATATTCTTTGGCTTTTAATAGCTAGCTGAGGAAAAAAAGAAAGCATTATTGTTTTCTTTCTTTCCTTCTCTCATTGCCTATTCTAAATTTGACTCCAAAGTTTAAGCAGTTGAATTGGCTAATTCTGAATACAGTCTATTGAGAGACCAGACACAGCAGTATATCCCTGTATAGCAATAGATACAATGTGCTGAATTGACAGTCTAATTATAAATGTGGCATTTGGACCTCCTTTCAGACCCAGTGCCACCTTACCTTATGAGGGAACTTCAACTACAGCAACTGTTCAAAACAAAATGCCATTACAGGATCAGCTTCACCCAACACTGGAACCAGCCAGGGGATTGTTTTACAAACAGCCTTTCTCACTTAACACAAGAATGTATTATAAGGAAAAGTTATGGATAGTGCGGAGTCTGAAGAAAATGCGTATGTAGTTTCTGCCAGGTGTCAAGCTACTTCAAACTGCAGTATACTCCAAATGACCTCATTATGTTCTTTTAAATATACTCACTATAAATAGATTACTTCTTAGTTTTACTAGAATGAGCTGCTAGGTACGCTTGCTGTTTATATTCAGAGTGTGCTGTGCATATAGCGTTGTGAGCACAGAAACATGCGAAATATCCTGGCTCAAAACAAAAACCTGCAATAAGATCTTGCCAAAGAATCATGGTGTGCTGAAAAAAGTTTTTTAAAGAGTCTTTTCCAGGGAGATACTTGTATATCATGGCAGACTACATGCACATATCTCACATTCATTCTTATTATTTACTTTATGGTATAATGGCTTAATTAAATGAGTGGGCACAAGCACGTCAATAAAACAAGTCAAGTCAAGTCGAAGTCTCAAAACAGGTTTCAAAATTACTCTATTACACGAATACAGAAAGGGAAATTCGTTAATTTTTGGACTTGAAACCCTGTTTGGGAACAGGATAAAACTCTTCTTTTGCCCTCACGATTAGCACTGAAGATGGAAATACCAAAAATGTTAAAATGAGGGTAAAAGAAAACAGTAGGAACAAAGTGCCGCTCGTGTGCCGTAGGCTATTTAAATTAGCTTAATAAACATATACCTTATCTACAAACAGCAGGCAAAGATATATTACTTTATCACAGAAAGTTTCACCGTCTGTGTTTTTTGGAAACACCCCTAGTACAGAACTAATCTGTCGTCCCCAGGCTCCCACCAGGCTGACTTTCCCTGCAGCC
>NW_010132581.1:1300-1702 GCF_000699245.1 Pterocles gutturalis
CGTTGCCCATTTCACTCCCCCCCCACCCCCAAAAAAAAAAAAAAAAAAAATAAAAATAAAAAATAAACCACAAAACACAAAAAAAACCAAACCAAAAAGCACCACCAAACACCACGGTGAAACGGTCTGCAGAAAGCAAAGACAGCAATCAAATCGATATGATCAGTGCCTGTGATTGACCTCAAGGCCCTGCTCTGCTAAAGCACACAGCCCCAGCTGCAAAGCGGGTTAACTGCTCCGCGCTGCTCCACACCGCTCGGGAGGGAGCTGGAAGCTCTCTCGGCAGAGGAGCAGCTCACTGGCAGCTCAATTATTAATGCACGCGTGGAAGTACCTGCTCACATCACGCCTATATGTTCTCTCTCACGTATCTAGACCCAGCCGCGCTCACGCAGGGGCCAG
>NW_010132581.1:1772-3505 GCF_000699245.1 Pterocles gutturalis
AAGCCGCAGAGGCACACTCATTAGCTCCCACTGATGATTCCTTTCAGGATCATGAATGGAACAATTGTCAAAAACTGCGGGAAAAAAAAACAAGCCCCGAGACTATTATATACAGACACAGCTTGTGTGCGCACATGTGACATTTGCAGGCAACCCAGATTTGTTCATAAACTCTTCAGCATTATCCGAGAAAAAACATTAAATTGCTTTTAAGGTTAAAGAGGCTTCTTATCCCCAATCAAAAACCAAACAGCTTCGAAGGTAGTGCAAGCCAGGAAAAGAACAAGCTCTCCACCAGACACACCTTGCCTTGCTCGTATCCTACAGCACCGTCTGTAAACAGCTGCGGTAGCTTGTTGTAACTGCCACTATTTTATTTTAAAAGTATAATAATAATAATAGTAAGTGAAATACTTCCTGAAAACTTACTTTGCATTTAGTTTAGGCACTATTCTTTTTTTTTCAGCTCGCAAAGGAAGCCGTTTTGTCCAGGTTAGGTATTGTCTACTTATGGATCAGCCTCTGGCTAAGGGTTTATTTTAATTTATGGCTTATGCATTCTTTTAAGGTCGATTTGCATGACCTCCGGCAAAGAGCTAAGGCAGCAAGAAATCTCAAGTCGAATGTTGCCACAAAGCGGCACACATCTCCCCTTCCCCGGGTGTAAACAGAGCTCTCTGATGATGGACTGCTTTCTTCCCCCCTCCTTGTGTATCACAAATTAGGGCGCGATATCCATTTTAAAGTTTTCGGTATAACTTTATCCAAACCCTCTGCTTGGAGAGATAAGGCGCCTCCACAGAATCGCAAATCCTCGGGACAGTGCCCCGGTGTGGCCAAACCCCACATTGCCACCTCCGCTCCGGTAGCTTTGTGTATGCTCCGTGGATAGCACTCATTTGTGGCGAACTTCAAAGCAGTTACCCACCTCAAACTTAACGGAGAATTTAAAAGCACCACTAAACCCCCTTCGCCTTTCTCCATCCCGTGTCCTTTGGGGTTATCCGTGAAGAGAAACCCACGCGAGCACTTCGGAGTAATGACAGCAGCGCTCTGTTCCCAAAGATTTATTTCGGATTTTATTTTTCCTCTCTCTCTCTTTCTCCCTCTCGTGTTAGTTCCTTACGTACAATATCTTCCCAGCACCATGTGTTCGCCTGCCGTGGGTGATCTCAAAATACAACGCTGATCTGTCACTACATTTTAAAATAAACTCTACTCGGGAAGGACAAGAAAGTGTTGTGATTTCAAGGTACTGGGGTCCCTCAACGTCTCGGAAACCTCGGGATTCAAACAGCCCCGGAAACTCACACGAGGACGAGACTATAACTACTTTGCCCTAAAGAAAAGAAAGAAAGAAAAAAAAAAAAAAAAACAAACAAACCCAACAACAACACCCCCCTCGTGGTATAAAAGTAAATAATCGTCCGGGGGGAGGCGGGGGGAAGGGTTGAATTCAGCAATGTTAAAAGCTAAACAACAGATCTACCTCCGGACGCTGCTGCTTCACTCAATTGCAACTAACAACCCATTAAAGACAGCGCAGGGGGAACCGGATTCTCTCCTGCAAAGCGACATAAATCCAGCGAAAACCCATTAAACCACCACCACCGGCAAGCCACGCAGCACTACACACCACAGCAAACAACAGGTATACAACACAATAGGGCTTTTTTTTTCCTGGTTACCTCCTCGGGATCCAGTGTGGCACAAAGCACTGGGAGAGCCTCCTT
>NW_010132582.1:0-24027 GCF_000699245.1 Pterocles gutturalis
CAGGTCAACGGAGCCAGTGTGCTAGCACTGTGCGTGGCACTCCAAGAACCTCACCAAGATTCAGATAAAATGTTGCACCACATTGCAATGTGGATTTTATTGTCTCATCTTTCAGAAGCAGCAGGAGGCACTGAGAGAATCTGCAGTACAGTTAAAACTACTCGATATCTAATAGAGTACTTTATTAGATCCTTCCTTGTGGGAGTCTTCTGTTAAACATTTGAAATATAATGTATTGCCTTAGATAAATATGCAATATGAATTGGGAGTTATTAATGCATCATAAAAATTCTACTCCAGCAAGAGCGGAAAAAAAATTAGGAATAGCAATCCTGAAGATTCAGTTATTTATGTGATTTTAATTCAGTTCCAATTCTAAACGAAAGTTTAATTATAATTGCACCTAATTCACCCAGAGGATGAAAAGGCCCATTTAACAAAGGACACTCTGGCTTCATTAAATGATTACAAAGGGAACTAGGAATTGATGGTATTTTACAATATTGTTCCAAATCCCAGGAGATTTGCATCAGATATGTGCCGTAACATTTAGGCAAATCAATTCTGGAACCCCAGTAAATGAATCCATAAATTACACTTTAATATCTTAAAGTGCTGCCTTCCTCAGATGGAATTTGTCACTCCCAGGATCGATACAGGGAGTATAGGGTTAGAAGAGCTTTACGGAGAGCAATTCATGCGACTGCATCATTATGCTATGTTTCAGTGTGCCATGTTGCCAACACATTCGTGTCTAAATGAGCAGACAGCCACTTCTTGGAGTGAAGTCTAGATATAAAAATTTGCTACAGGTTAATCCTCTGTTTCAGAGGAAATAATGGAAACTACTGTTAACCAAACTTGACAAATGCATAAAGAAAAGCAACACTCATACAAGTTATTAAAGCACTTAACACTTTGTAGAGTAGCTGCCATGGTGGCAGTGCACAAAAATCAAAACAAATGCTCCTTTTTAGCACCAACTTATTGAACAAATACTGAAGAGGCCTCCTCTCCAGAGAATCAGGCGAGCAAAATTGCTCTTCAATAATGTCCAGATATCATCAGCAAGTGGATGGCTTGTTTAAAACCTACACAGAGAAAGGGTTTGTGGCATCCCTTTGTTTAACTACCCCAGCAGCAAGAGCAGAGCACCAGGAGGGATTTATTTGACAGGAGCGCCAGGTTTTTGATAGGTGCTCTTGTATTTGGACTCCAGACTGAAGTGGCTCACTTCAAAAGTATTTTCTGTAATGCTGTAGTAGTTCTGGTGGGGACAGGGGGACCTGCTGCCACCTCTGCATCAGCAGCAGCAATCGGACAGCTGACAGCAAGGAAGACCTATATAAAAACATAAGACGAATTGTATGCTGCAGCTAGGGAGTGCCAGCACATATCCATGTGTCTGGCCCTGAAGAGGAAGAGCAGCACTATATTTTCCCACTATGAGGGCAGGAAAGGAGAAAGTGTCCAGGGATGGAGAGGTAAAATGAGAAAAATCTTCATTTCCTTTCTCTATTATAGTTATGTGGGTGAAACTGCCCATGTTAGCAAGAGCCATGGTCCAGCAGTAACCCATCACTGCTGGGAATCCTGTGCCTGCGTTATAAGCCTTTGGGGCTTTTTACTGTGGAATGGACATAGCCCATGTCCTCCAGGACCCCCTGCACCTGTGGTGGGGGGGTCCTGGTTGGACAACACCTGCCTCACATGGACCACAGGAGCATCCCTCCACCTGCCTTTGCTCTCCTCTGACTCATGCTCCTGGATTACTTCTGCTTGGTTTAGTTCAGGGCATTTACAAGCACGGGTTTGGTGCCTGCTAGCCTGAGGGCTTGCTGGCCAAGCTGAAGGGCAGGAGAGCAGCATAGGCTGTGCTCAGTCTTACGGCAATGGGAGCAGCTGGGATGGACCTTGGCCTCTGCCCCTGCCCCATACACTGCTGAGTCCTGCCACCACCCCATGCTCCATTAGGGCTGCACCGTGATTTCTAATCTCATCCCTTGTTCTTCAAAGGGAGAGTGAATTAATGGGGGCAGACAGCAACAGACACTGCTGGGCATCGCAGGAGGTGGGCAAAAGCTGACACTGTGCTGCCTTGTGGTATAAGAGCTGAAAGTTTCCATTCTTTTTCCTCATGTACATCTGCAAAATTGTCAATCAATGCTGGGTTTGTTGCACAAGAAAACATGAGAAGAGCTCACTGGTATGTTACCAGCGAGGGGCCTTGTGTAAGCACTCTGCTTCTCGTGCTGTGCTGCCTGCTCGGTCAAGAAAATGTGCTCCTCTTTGGCAATGGCTAACATCCCCTGCGCAGGGCTCAGCCTCTTCTTGCTTTCTGAAAAATGCTGCAGCAGTGTTTCCTCCTTCCTTATTTTCTAGGCTGTATCACCATGAAAGCGGTGACCACTTAAGCCAGTGGATTAAAAGGACTGATTTTGAAGCATCCAGAGTGAAAGGGGTTGCTTGGTTATTCCCACTGTAGGAACAGCCTGGACAGACACCAGCACCCAGCCACGGGCTGGTCCGATCATGTGCCACAGGGCATTTATTTATTATGTCATTGCTTCTCATCTGGCCCTGGAAATTGCAGTATAAATGACAGGGGAGGCAGGCTTTTTCGTGTTAAATTAAAAAAAAAACAAACCCTACAGAGTCCCTTGTGGTTGTTCAGCCTCTTTTAATGCTACCTGCACCCAGCATGAGCTCAGTAATAAGAGAGACCATTAATCCTGTGATCAGCACAATTTACCAGGGTATCCTTCTATTTATTTTTGGAAACTGGTACATTACCGCATGCACATCCCTTTTCCCTAAATCACAGCAAAACCTCTGCACATAAGAGAGAACATCGTGTTTTAATTTATTGTCAGAGCACAAAACAAGAAATGCCTCCTTGTGAAAAGGTGCAAACAGGCAAGGGGAAAATGCACCAAGAAGGCAGCAAACTCCCTGCCTTTTACAAGTTTAGCACAAAAAAGAAAAATTAACATTTTAAATGTTTTATTTTCTGATTCCCCTCACCCCATTATGTTCAAAGGGGATTTTCTCTGGGTTACTCAGCTAAATAGGAGTAAGATGCACCAAACTGAACTTTTTTGGATGTCATCACGTACACTGAGGTACCAACCAGCCTCATGGTTTTTTGTAACAAGGGATGATCCTTCTCCCACAACTTTCTGCTTTAAAATAATTGAGGCAGTTAAAGTGTCTCTCCCCTTATTCTCATAGTTGCAGTCTGCAAGTGATTATACAGACAAATAAAGTCTTTGGGTTTTTTTTTCTGAGTACAGGTAGAAAGGAGACCTTTGTACCTAAGACGATACCAAAGTCCCACGAAAATAAAGTTTCCCAGATTTAGGGAGCACAAAACTTACAGCTGTGGAAAATGTTTTCAATCAGAGAGCCAGTAGGTCTCAGACAATGACAAAATGTGAATGCAGAACAGTACAAAGCAAGGGCTGCTCTGGGCAATGAAGCAGAGCAGACTGGAGCAGCTATTCTGGGGACTATAAAGTATACATGCTCAGACTCAGGAGCAGACAGTATCTCTGAAAGTCAACCTCTAGGACACTAAATTTGGATACCCAAAATTAGAGGCTGTTTTTGAAAATATGAGCCTGGGTGGAAAATTTTGCACTGTACATAAGCAATGTGCCATTTTCACAGGCTTATAACCACTTATTCCTAAACCAGTATTTCTTCAAATATGACAAAAAAACCCCTTTGGTCAGGATGAAGTTATTTGACTAGTCAGAGTTCACAAACTAAGGCAAACATAAAACCCAAACACAAACAGTTGCAGAATTATAGCCTGGTATGTGGAAAAATAGTCACCTTGATCTAGGCAAGATCAAAAGGAGCTTCACCAAGAAATCTTTTTAAAAGCAGTCCCAGAGAAACAGACCTTAAATTTTGTTGTTTTTCCTCAGGGAACCCTGAGCTGCAGGGGACATGGCAGCCTTCCTCCTCCTGGAAAACTAGCACTTTTTGGAGGTAGAAGCTGCACTGTGGGAAACCCAAAGCCCCTCACATTGGGATGTAGCCCCCAAAAGGCACTGGGTGATGCAGGGGGGCTTAGCCCATGGCACGGTAAGTGGGGAATGGCTTCAGCCGCCCTGTGGGTTAGCCCCTTGCAGATGTCACCTGCCAGAGCCACAGTGATATCCCACACCAGCCCTTCTGTCCTTCCCACACAGACAGACAGTGTTTCCTTACTCAGACACATCAAATATTTGGGGGAGATTAAACAGATCCTAACTTCAAGCAAGTTACTGAGCTGATTACTAAGAAGCCACTCTTCTGTGTGACTAAATGATATATACATTTTGCGACAGTATGGACCTGTGACAACTCACTCTTCTGTCACCACTAGCCAGCATCTCTCTGGACAGGGCTTGATGGTGCTGTTATCCAGCAGCAGTTTCAGTTACTGACATCTCCATAATAATCCTTTTTTTATTTCTTGTGTCTCTCTTACTTTGGTTACAGGTAGTAAGAATAATGTCATACTTTTCATTTACATTTAATTTGCCTGTATTTCCCCCCCGCATAGTTTGTACAAAAGCAGTCTGTCCCTTCCTCCCTCAGAGAGTTAACACTCAGGCTTTCTTCAATTTCTTTTGACCCCTACTATAAAATTCATTGTGATGAATTATTTATGTCTGGAGCTCCCCAAGGAATTATCATTTGTATCTTCTATAGTTTCTGCCTGTCACCAGCTATTACCGAATTACATCAGCTGGACAGCAGCTGCCAGTAATCAAGCCAGGTTCCTCCTCTGCCTTGGGTTTTTGCATCACCCAACGGACATGAGCCAACCTGTCCCTGGTGCAGGTTATTTTACAAGCTTGCTCCCTTGCTCATTTTGGAGGTTAAAGTTGTGTTGAGTTTATTTCCTAATAACCTTGGTATGAAAGGCAGCAACAAATAAAAAAAAAAAAATAGATGCTGCTAGTTCTGTGCATTTAGGTGGGCAAATAATGCCAAAACCAAAATCTGTCCCAGACTCAGACTAAAATATAGTTGTACCTGGCTATGTTCATTGTCAAGTGAAAACAACTGTATTCTCCTAAACTGACTTAATTAAAACATCATCTTCAGGAAGAAAACATATCCACAAGCTCCCTAAGCCTTCCTTGAAAAATAAAGCAATGCCTTTGGTGTGAATGTTTACTTACTCAGCATTGGGCCTTGGGTGTCATCTCCTCAGTCATTCATCCAAAGCCAGACCGTAATATTGTCATATTTTCCAGTCACCACAAGAAGTGTGTTCTTCTGGGCTTAAGGTCCTTATTGTCAAACCTTAAAGCAATTAAAAGCTTCACAGAAGCCCTTTGAACATGACTTCTAATCCACCCTGGCAATAATAAATATTTATGTGTATTAAGATAAATAGGCAATAAAAGCTTTGTAGGATGGGAGTTTTAGTCAGATAAAACCTCTATGTACAGACAATCCACATGTTGACTTGTTTCCTTTGTTTAACTGGGTTTTTTTTCAGTGAATTTTCTGTGTGTCTGAAACCGAAAGCTCTATGTAAAATTTCTGCAGTGTTTTCAGTTTCACATTTAAACTGACTTCCTTTGGCTTCTTTCATTTTTAATCTGTTTTCTCCCTCTCTCCAGGTTCCTGTGGCAAAATAAGTTAGTGCCAAAAAGGAAAGAAAGAAAAAATTGTGAAGTGTGGGAAGAAAAACAAAAGCAAAACCCAACACTTAAAAATTCATGCTTTGACAATATTTCAAAATAAATACTCAAAATGTGCTTGAAAAATGTTTTTACCAGCTTTAAAGCAGCCATCCATAATACTTTCTTGCCCTTCCATTCACTGTATTCTTTTAGCTTGTCCAGGAAACTCTGTACTGAAGCAAAGCACAGAAACAATCCCAAGCAGAAGCATTTCTTTGCAAGAAAACCCCATTCTTCTGTACATGAGGGAGTTCACTGTTAAAGAGAATAGAAAGGATGGGCAGTGAGGACTTACTGAGGCTTCCTCCCTGGCCATCAGTGGGGACTTTGCTTTGTTTAGAGAAATCCATACATTTGGGATGTTTCCTTTAAATCCATAGGAATTTTTTCTGGATTGATTTGGGGTGTACAGCATATATTTCCAGATATAGCTCCAAGACTAAAAACTTTTATTTCAGTAAAAGGTCAGAAAATGTAATGGTATAATAACAATTCTAGGAGTGACGATTTGAAGAAAAACACCAGTTGAAGCCATGAGAGTTGGCAGGATAATAGTCAAAACATCTTAGCTATTTTTTTGGTGTAAGAGCAACACCTTGATCCATCAATGTTGATTAAAGCCAACTGCATCACATCCTGAAACATACCTTTGAAAAATGAATGTTGAATGTGATTATTTTTTTTCTTACAGTCACATCATTTTTAGTGTTTTTCTAAAAGCTCAAGCTTCTCAAATTACATATACTCATGAGAATCACGGGGTTTCATTTCTCACAAGGAGGTGATGGAAATCTAGCAGAACAAAGTCAAGCAGTTAGATATCAGCCAAGAGAAATTTTGCTGTAACTTCCATCTCTTCAGTTGTATTGGGTAGAAGGGAGGAGAGGCAGGGGAGCAGCCAAAGGACTGAGGAATGGTCCAGAGATGCTGGTGTGACATAGAGGAGAAAAATTCTGGGATGTACTGAGTGAAGTACCGTGGTGGGCAGGGAGAGGTATTTTTCTTACTGTACATATCCCCAGTGGGACTGCAACCAGAATGCCATCAACAGCTCCAATAAAGCTGAACTCAAGCTAGAACAGGTGCAGAGACCTAGTAGGATGGGAATGGGGAGTCAGTTTTACTGATAGGACAAATATAGTTTAATAGGGTTAGCCTAGCAAAAGAAAGGCTGAAGGGGATACAATTACACTTTATAAATACACACCCAAATACCAGCAAGCCTGAAGAATCATTCAAGCTATAAGACAATGCTGGCACAAGAACAAATAGCATGAAAAAAGTCATCAACTATTTTAAGCTAAAAGCACATTTCTAACCATCAGAGAAACAGTGGTTTAGAACAGTCTTCCAACAACAGCAGTAGGTGCTAGCAAGCTAATTACTCTTATAGCAGAAAAATAGTTAATTTATAGAAGGGACTTTATGACATGGTATCTGCTGTAATAGTGGGTGTCCCTTAGGCTCTGTGCTCCTAGAAAGGTTCTGGCTGTCATGGTTGGAAGGTAGAAAAGAAATACATAAATGTAAACTCTGAAAGCTGATATCCATGAAGGCAGGCAGTTGTTTACTGACACCAAAGTCCGACACAAAAGAGAGTTGGATGAAACCAGTGAGAGGAAAAAAGTGATCCCTTGTTCATTGCTTATTGCCCTTCCTTTGCAACCACCACGGTCCCTGTCTCTCTGACCTGCCCATCTACAGAGAGGCCAGCTCACAAGGATTTCCTCAGCTTTGGCCAGAAGGGGGTTGTCTGCCCAGCACTGCCAGACCCACCTCAACCAAGGGAAAACCAAGAAACTGGGAACAAAGAGTCTTAGCTTGATCATCTGTTATAGCCAAGGATGGATGATGTTCCCAGCTCCTTCCTGGTCAGAACATCCCAGGTGCCTGTTATGCCATAGCTTCCTTCATCAGAGGAGAAAAACCCTATTTGTATCTCCTCGAAGCCCCACAGGAGTCACCTGTCTCCTGTTTCTATTCTTGCCCGAGTGAGCCCACTCCAGAGCCAACTTTTTGGCAAGCAGGCCAAGCGGCTTCTACCAGGTGGGGAAAGGTTTCTGCTTCACATCCTGCAAAGGCAGAGACACACTCGTTGTCAGCTTGATTTCACGCACATTTCATTCACAGGCTCTGAAAAGCCTACCAGCATCGCTAGTCCCACACAACAGATCATAAATAACTGCACGGGTAAGTATTTCACTGAAGGCCGTTGGAGTGCAACCCTGCAACTCCTGTAGAGTCCTTGGCCATAAAGATGATTTGTCTGAGTCAGTACCAGAGGAAGGAGGAAATTCAGGGTTGAAAGGTATCTGCTGTGAGAAGTCACCAGCGTGCCACTCTGCCTGCATTGATTTGCTGCAGGCAATTCTCAATCAACATATGAAGAGCATTGTCAGGAGCTACCTCCCAATTATAAATCATTTAGTCAATATAAATACAGCTCCTCAGCTATGCAAAGATCTCATTCCTTCTCAAGAGCCTTACATGGAAATAAAAATGGAAATGCTGTACCAGAAGGAGGGAAAAAGCTTTATTTAAAAGTGACAAAAAAAATGAAAGTTTCAGGATCCCATTTGTGGTGTAACTTACAGCAACTTAGGTACTTGTCAAAGCTAATTAAGACAGGCCATCTGCAAATGCTTATGATTGGAAACATTCCCCCCTGTGCCAGCAGAACAGTGCGTTACAGCCTCCTCACATCCCACCCTGACAAGCACTAAGCTGTTTTGCCTGATGCCACCAGTCCTGGGGCAGGGAGCACCTTCCTCATCCTGCAGCATGAGAGCATGTTACCTGAGCGTTGCCCTTTGGTTCTGCCATGCAGGAAAGGACAGGGGAAATGTGTCCCTGCCCGCATGCACTGTTAGGGACAGGAGCACCCCATGGGGAGCAGGGCCAGTGCCACCCTCGCACATGCACAGCTCCTGGGCACAACCTGCTCCCAGGCCAGCTCCCACCAGTGGGCTGGGACACCTCTTTGAGTACCCTGTGGTAGCAATTCACCTTCGAAGCACCATATTAGCAGTTCACAGTCTTTGGCAAGCAATTTGAAGGCAGAGCCATGGGCAGTGGCAGTGCAGCTCAGGAGGACTAAGTCCTGCCGGTCCACCCCAGCATGGCAGACAGATGGATGCCAGCTGGCCTGGGAGGTGTCCATGGAGGAGCAGGTGCAGCAGGGCTAAACAGCTCACAGGACTGACACCCAGGCAAAGAGCGGTGCAGCATCCCATTGCTAGCTCGCAGTGGCCCTAATACACAGATGTTTAGTTTCTCCTTAGCAATGCTGCTTTTTTTTCCCCCACGAAGTGTTCTTTGTACCTTGAGGAAGCCAGAAGTCCTGGAAGCTCATGAGGAGAGCCAGCCTCGCCAGGGAGCCAGAGGCAGTGGCAGGGCAGGCAGGGCCACCAGCCCAGGGATGTCCGGGGCAAAGCTGTCTCTGCACAGACCTTTGGAAAGGTCTTTCAAATCTTAGAGGCCATTTTGAAAGTGTCACAGTTGGATGTGACGAGTATTGGAATGTTTGGAAATACATTTTTATTCTAGCTGTGGGCTTTACAAACTCTGCCTTGGCCTCAGGACTTCTTTCTCTGCTAAAGTTTATCAACCCCGTCTAAGTGCATGGACTCAGGCTTTAATCCCAAAGGAGACTTCTCAGTTGCCAGGCAGGGTAAGCTACAAAACAGCTCTCCCATTGGCGAACGTCCAGTTCAGAGAAAGTCACAAGGACCACCTGTCCTTGGGGTAACACTTGCCTCCATGACCGTGCACCCTCTGCCTCCAGTGGGAAAGCTGAGGTTCGCTCTGCACATCCTGCCGGGGAAACAGGGACTCCCGTGGCAAGGGTTTGCTTTGACGCCTGCGGAACGCAGAGGTGTTGGGCCTGTACAGAACCTTCAAAGGGGCAAAGGCAAAACGAAGCCACATCTCTTTTCCTTGTAAAGCACTACAAATAAGGCCTGCTGAGGTTTGTTTGGTTTTTTTTTTTTGTCAAAGAATCATATATATATATATATGTACACACATACATACATACATATATGTTGAACACACATACACATTCCTTAATTTTAGGTCCCACTCATCTGTCAGGAGGTGATATTAGAGTAGATCTCTATACCTAGAGAGCCTGACAGCAGTATATTTCTAGTGTCTCAGGCACCCTACACACTGGGAAAAAAAAATAATCAGTGTGGAATCTTTACTGCCACACTGAAGCTGAAGTAAAAATCTTAATATAATCTCTTTATTCAGATAATTTTAATTAAATTAAAGAGGTCTTATTAAATAAATCAATACTATACTTGAAAACCAAGTTTGGCCAAAAGTCTTTATGATACAATTTTCAATTGCTTCTCTTTTCTGCTTGGTGGACACTTCTCTCACATGTTATGTTTAATCAAGGTTTAATACTTCACTGCACCTCTGTTTTGCAATGCTTTGCATTTAGACAGTCTTATACGGACTCTGTGGGTGCTATGCACAGGGCACTGTCAGGTCAGACAATCTCCAAATGAGAACCTCTGGTTTTCCCAGCACCAATGTTAGTTATAAAGTAATACTTCACCGTTTGCAGATAGTCCAGACAGCATCTTTAGGTATGTAAGGTATGCATAGTCATGTCCAGCTTGCAGATAACCAAAGCAAAGCAAAGCAAGTACAGTCTACAAAAAAAAAAATCTAAGTTCCCCTTCTGTTAGCAGGAACACCATGTTTGCCACCTCCCTGGGTGGCATGCAGAGCTCCCAGCCCAAGAACATCTCAGAACCTCTCCCTAACTCCAGATACATCCCAAACCTTCTCCAGCAAGATGCCATGACCTTGCTCTTGTAGTCTCTTTTTACCCCTCAAAGAGACAGACAAAATCCATTGCATTCTGCCCCACTTGGCATTTCTGCTGAACTTCACGCAGAAGTTAAAGAAACAGGTTAATGGCTGGTGTGGAGACTAGAACCCAGCAGCTGGAGGTGCATGTGCACTCCCTACCTTTGGAGTTTCGTACTAAGCTAGACTTTCTGTTTATTGTTGGGAAAAAGCTAAAGAAACATTATTTTGCAGTACTCCCTGTCTCAAAGTGCTCAATAGTGGGCAGCGATCCCAGACTCACCACAGCCAGAGGCTGGAAAGCACTTCTTAAAATCAAACAAATGAGCAAGCAAACAAACAACAGACAAAACCAAACAGGGAAAACAACACAGAGAAACCCCAGTGCTAAGACTCGCAGAGGATTTCTGTGAAGGAACAGAAACCAGTTTCATCAATGCCACTTACTCTGCTACAGCTTATCTGATGGCTGGGAGACTTCTAGTATCACTAATGAAGACAGAGACAAGGAATGTTCTTCCTCTCAGGCACTTTAAAATGCAAAACACAAGACATGCTAGCAGTATAATAGCATTATAAATCTAATTTTTGAAAGAAAAGTAGAATGTTTTTAAAGTTCTACCTAGAGGTTTTAGTGCTACCCTTTAATTATTAGCAGAGTTTAAAACTACAAGCTCTCAAAGACATTTTTCCACTGAAATAATAGGTTATCAATGGTTTTCAGGCATTGAGATGCATTTAAAACTATCCCAATCTCAATCTGATCTTGCTGTAATTCTTAAACCTTCACTGAACGCAGGAAGGGTCATGCTTACCTCAAACTTGGCCTTATCTTTCAGGTACCTTTTTTTCCTCTAAATACCAGATCTTGACCATAGACAGCCCTACACAGACACTTCCCTTAATATTTACTTGCTTTTTCATTTCTTAGGTTCTGAGGCAGAGTGAAATTCATGCTGGATCATTCAATAAGGAGATCTTTAAAAAATAGGACAAAATGGTATTTTTAAGAAAAGCAGCAGCACCTAGAAGTGAAGAACATGGTACCTGATCATAATTACACTTCCCACATTCTTTATTTGGTTTGCCACTAAAAAAGAAAAAAAAAAAGAAAAAAAAAAAAGATGCACAACTGACATCCAAAGGAATCAACAATTTATTCACAAAAATAAGTACTGTGGAGATAACGGCAGCTACAGACCATCATTCAGGGTGGGATTCTGAGGGCCCCATTTTAGACAGGGACCCAAGCTCTCTATCAGAGACCAGGGAGGCAGCAGTGCTGGCAGAGGGCAACACAGTTTTCCCCACCAGGTACTGTGACTTTCAGGAAATGGCACAGGCCAAAACCCAACTTCAGACAACTGAAATCGGACAAGATGGCCCCTACCCCTCTTCAAACAAAAAAACCAGACCTGACAGAAAAAACAGATGAAAATAGCGTACAAGAGTTGGCAAGGGGGATAGATGGCTGGAGGAGAAGGGGAGAGAAAGATTCAAAGGAAAAGAAACCCATAAAAAAAGCTAAAATAACCAAAAAAAGGCCTTTGTCCTCAGAAGAACACAGTAGTTAACAAACAAGCTCTTATCCACACAGATGTAATTTTTGGCTTGCTGCTCTTTGAGGCTATAAACTGCGTTTATCTATATTAGGTAGGTTTGATGTTTTTTGAGCTCTGGAATCTCCCAGCTATGCTGAAAAGGAGACACTAAAGTGCAGTTAAAATTCCTTTATTTCAGCCCGGGCTCACCTGAATCAGAAAGCTTTTCAGTGAAACTGCTCTGGGTGTACATTGACATTACCAAGAACAGAATGTGGCCAATTACTCACAAGACAGTTCTGTGCTAAACAGTGAAATTACTCGGGATATATGTGAACAGAATTTAGCTCAGTCTAGCCTACCAGCTTTGTGTAGTGTGTTCCCATTATCCTGGGACTTCACAAAGGCTGACAAGTTCTGAAAAGTCAGTCTGACTCAAGAATCAGTGCAGAAATCTGGGCTTTTTAAAAGCAGTTTTAAGAGAAAGAACACTCACTGCACCCTTCTCAATCAAATATCTCTTATAAAATCACATCTATTGTTATTTTAAAAAAATCTTTTAAAAGCAGCTAAAAAATTTTTAAAACATTTCATGCAGGCAAAATTCCCACCGAAGATGTTTTCTCTCAACTATGGGGCAAATAAAAATACAAAATATATTACTTTCTAAGTCCTGAGAAGAACTTTAGAAACCTCAGGGCAAAAGGAGCCTTTGGGCAATATTCAAGGCTGTCAAGACAAATAAAGCAGCAGAAAAGCCATCCTCCAGTGCTGGGGCATTACCATATAGAGACACCAGTAAGCATGCTGGAGGACAAAGGCACTGCTGGCACTGACTTCAGCAGGCCAGGAGACGGCTTCTCCGTGCCTAAGAAACACCAACATGCCAAGGGCTCTCTTTATGAGCAGAAAAAAACCCAAACTACAGTGGAGAGAAGTAAAGTAGGACATAAAATTTTATTCTGAAATGATCTCTGGCCACAACAGTAAAATGTAACAAATATTCACTAGAACAGTCTTAACTCCTGTCATCAGCTGTACAATACATACAGTATCATAAAACTGGCCACTAGGATTAAAACCCACTACAACATCTTTAATGTTAAGTGGCAACAGCAGCATCTCACAGAAAATTATACATACATATATACACAGCCCACATTCAATCGTTTTTCACATGTTTTCAGTACACACAGTTGCAGCATATTACAGTCACGTGTCTAAGTCATTGCCCAATAAAAACCCAAGCTACTGCTTAGACGTAATTGTAGCAGTTGAACTGAGTAATTACAATTTGTAGCAGAGATGTACAAGCCCCTAGAAACAATAATTCACAAATGTTATTTTATTTAAATGCTACGATAGCATTAAACTGGGCAATATTCTAATCTTTGCTGAGTGGAAAAAGAGTTCTTTTTGTACTTATCACAAACATTATTGATGGAAAAAAAATACTAAAAAATGGAGAGCATTAAATAATGCACACCCTTTCCTAAAGATTCTAATATTGCCCAATGCTACTTATGTCTAAAGTGTTTTCAACATTCCCATGAAGTCATTTATAACTCCAAACCACCCACCAAGTTAAAAGTGGCTTAAGTGCCTTGCACCCAAATTGTAAAAATCCCTGGCCACCTTTATAAGAGCCAGGCGCATATAAAAGGAATGCACTTTGGTTCATACCAAATGCCCTGGGATTAAATTACACTATAAAACTAAAGAGTTTGAGGTAAATTTTTACAAATACAGTTGATTTCTGTCTAGTGTCACCATAACAAAAAAATTATTAAAAAAAAAAAAAATCAATTTGATGTGAAAGTACAACCAATGAGGAAGGGCCATCTTTAACCCCTTAATGAGACGTACTACAAGAACAGTGTGTCCTCTCCACCGGAGCAGTGTGATTGCCTTATTGTTTCTATTAAGGCCTCGATCATCTACAGGATGTTTTAAGACAGGTATAGCATTTAAAAATAGATTTCATCCCTACTATCCAGTATTCAAAGGGTTAAAGAGGCCAAGACGCATGCCCTACAACACGGCATTTGTAACAAAAGGCACATTGTTAACACCAAGGGCACAATCCATCCTCTATTGTTAATCTACACATCTTGCATCACTCTGTTGTTCCAATACACTTAAGTGGTAATGAACACTCCAGTGGTGCAAGAAACTGAGCCAAGTGAGACTGCAACCAAAGACAAGACAACACTGTGCTATTACTAAATCTGAAAATAGCTCAGAAGTCCCCAGACAATGGTAACATATGAGACTAAGCACTGTTTCCAAGCCAACTTCTATCAGCCTAATTATCAGAGCCCTTAGAATAAAATCACATCAAAACAAGAGGCAACGTCCTTTCCTCCCCTCCCTCCTTTTTTACAGGTATAAATAAGCTACAATAAAAAGCAGCTACATCACTTAAAAACCTTGATGTAGCTGCTCCTTTAGTATAGAGGAAGTTCCACTGTATCTGGGTTAAAAAAATAGCTCTGCACACTATATTTTGGCCTTAAAGTTTCCGGTAGCATTTATGAAGGTGGATCATAAATGCATTATTGGCATTAAGAACTGGTTACATGAAAAAGAAAATGTAGTGGTTTTAGCCCATTAATGACCCATGAACATTATGAATGTTTTCACTTTAAATTGCCATGAAAGGCAGGAACATATATCAACGTTCCTTTTCAAATATATTAAGGGAGGTGATTCTTCTTCCGACCCTAACATAAGCATCCCTAATTTTTAACTTTTGCAGGAAGAGTTAAGGTAGAAAGAAGCCGTAAAGCCAAGTAGATGGTGGAGGAAGTAAAGGTTCCCAGTTACTGTAGAAAAATACACAGTATTGTATTCCCACAGCAGAGTCAGTTAATTTTATATGAAAATTAATATATCTCTTTTCCAGACTTCGAATTTACTGACCATAACTTACTGGATATTCATATTCCAAAAGCCACTTTTCTTCGCTCTATTACTATATTTCATTTTTAACATGATTTCATACATTTTTACATATTGCACTTATATTGTATAAAGATGTGAACATTTAACACTAAATAATTTAATTTGACTAGAGGCAGGAAAGGATCTTTTTTTTTTAAAAAAAGAAAGAAAATGGTTGATTGATGCTGTAATTTTTACAGTTATCAATCAACAAATACTATCCTCTACTCAGAAATTATTTTTGGAACTTCTTTAGGTGTTGACTTTTTGGCAAGAAGTCAAGCGATATGTTTCCTGAGAATTCTGACACTTTGTATTTATATCTCTCCCCCAGTCTAACATTAAATTTAAAATCAACCAAACAAACAAAAAGAAATTAAGCCATAAGTGGTAAATTAATGAATATGAAGGAGAACTTAACCGGAAACTTTCTTGGCCTCTCAGGGGACCATGCTTTAAGTGTTTTTCATAATTTGTACAAGTAACTCAGTAAAATCTGTGCATATAAATGTTGCTTATAGTAAAGTTACTGAGGTTTAATGCAATCCATTCTAGTATGTCTTGTTCTAACATCCATAAACCTTCTAGATTATGTTCTACTTTGTTAAAAATTCCCTTTTCATATGTTTTGTACATCCAATGTAGACCACAATCATTGCACATGATGAATTACTGATCTTACATTTCAATCTGTTCCTGTTGAAAACATGTTACAATACATGAATATTTCTCTCATAGGTCTCGACATTATTCCTCAGTAAAGACCATCTTTCTTGCATGAATACAGCTCAAAGTAAAAAAGAAAAAACAAGCATGAGCGCAAACACAAACGTGAACAAATCTACACATATCTCCAACCGTTCCCTCAAAGTAATTTTCAGCTACAGACACCAAAGATAAAATCAAATTCCAACTATTTACCTTTCCCTTGATAATTCTCCCTTATTAGAAAGTATGTAGGATCGCATCGACCAACTGAAAAGCTTCCCACCAAGGATCTACAGTTATGCTGTCTAAGGTGAAGTACTTTTCCACAAAAAGCAACGTAGCAACAGTGTTTGCCCCTACATGCAGATTTGATCTGAAGTGTAAATGTACCAAAGAGACTATAGTTGCTCAGACATTGTCATAAGAAATAAAAGCAATCTATGAAATCCACATAGGATAACAGTCTAGAAGTTACAGTATAAAACTGACAGAATGCACACTTCTGCCTATGTGATTTAGGGAGACCAAGCTGCACATTAGGAGAGAAAAGAAAACAGGAGAAGAAAAAAAGAACCATAAGAGAAGCCCAGAGTGAATGCTCAATGTCATATACCTGAAATGCAGTCCAGAATATTTTGCTTTACCCACCCATCAGTCACTTTCAGATTCAGAGGAACAGACACACTTCCATATTCATTCCTTCTCACACTGCCTGTTCCCCTCACTCTACCACACAGCATGCAAGGTAAGAGAGTCATTTTAGCCCTGGAAGTTCTTGGTTTTTGCATTATATTTCAATGCTCATTTTAATCAAAAAACATTACTTTTGGATAGAGAAAGCATTCCATAGGAGGTAACTGTATCATTAGTAATACCACTACTTTCTCTGGGCTACCATTCAGAAGACGACAATGTAGCATGCTAAGGCTACACTTCAAATTACAAGTTTACAGGTGCTTAACTGTATTTCTTTGAGTATTCTCCCTCGAATCCAGTCAGGTGTAGGTGTGAGTGTCTGCAGAATCAAGACCCCATACCCACAAAATACAAAAGGTAGAGTCTTACTAATTTACCCCAGGTAAAACCTAATATGAACCATGGAAGAGAAAGATTAATACCTTTGACACCACGCTGCAATGCATGACAGTTATGTTGTAATCAGTGGCCTGCCACTGATGTTTATTACTGTTGTCACACCAGTTACAGTAAGGCTAATTGTACTGTAGAAGACAAACATTTTAAAAAATAAGTATAAAAACTTAAAGCATTGTCCCCGTGTTTTTATAAAAACAAAATCAACATTTCTTATGTTTAAAATGAGTGCTGAAAGATACAAATGAATAAAGTTATTGAGCAAATAAAAATTTATATCTGAGCTACTTTTTCATATAGATAAGGCTCAGCCACATTGTATCTCTCATGTTAACAGCATTGGGTTTTGCAAACTCAGCTAACGAGTTTTGGCAACACTGTCCTTTGCTGAATATTCCCATTGGCATCTGTCATCTGTGCCAAATTAGTCCTCAGTTTTGAAGCTGAGCTTGAGGTCGGAGGTAACTTGGAAATCGACGTTATAGCACCAGTGCTCTCTGTAATTCTCTTCGCTGCAGCCTTTTCTCCAGTCGGAGGCTTTGGCAACCGTCTCCTTAGCCAGGGATGCCGCAAAGCCTGGCTGGGTGTCATACGGATAGCAGGATCCCATTCTAAACACTGTTTTAAGAAGTCAAGGAACAGGGGATCATCACATCCCTTTAACGCATTACCCCATTCTCTGCTCTCTGGTGGGCCACGTAGTTTTCCCCTCCGAGAGCGTCCACCATTAAGTATTACAGAGCCGTCAGACAAGGTTGTGATGCTGCAATAGCGGGGATAACCCTTAGAGCTCACGAAGTTTTTGGCTCGCTTGGACGAATCTAAGAGTTTTGGAGAAGGCATGCCCAATAGCTCAATCATACAAGCCAGCTGGTCGCCTTCATCTTCTCCAGGTAAAAGTGGATAACCAGTGAGAAGCTCTGCTAGAATACAGCCCAAGCTCCACATATCTATGGGCATCCCATAACGAGCACCAAGGATGACTTCAGGTGCACGGTAAAAACGTGACTGAATGTAAGTGTAGACACGCTGATGCTCATAACAACTTGAGCCAAAATCAATCACTTTAATACCACTTCTACCCTGTTGCTTCAACAGAATGTTCTCAGGTTTAAGGTCACAGTGAATTATTCTGTTTTTGTGCAAGGCATCCAAGCACTGTAAAATTGAGTGGGCAAACTTGCGGACCAAAGGCAGGCTAAAGCCCTGAAACTTGTTTTTCTTGATTAATTCATACAGGTTCATGCTCAGCAATTCAAATGTCATGCAGATATGGCTGCGGAATGTGAAGTTTTCCAACATGTGAATAACATTCATGTTGTTATCCTTATCTTGTTTCCGGAGATGCTCCAGGATCTTAATTTCTTCCGCAGCTTGGCGGTGGAAACGTTTTTCATTTCTCACCATTTTTAGTGCCACGTGCTGATGCATCTTGTGATCGTAGGCCTTCACCACCTGCCCAAAGCTTCCTTTCCCTATAACTTTCAGAACTTCATACCTGTACGCAATATGATCATGGGGTACTTGTATGTAAGACCCTTGGTCATCATCATATCCGCAATTGTTTGAACCACCAATCACACCTTGCCGCTTCTTTGCATTTGGACCCAAAAAGTATATTTCAGGGTAGCTAAAAATCTCATGATGCTCAAAAGCTGTTAATTTTTGCATGTATTGCTTCATTGCCTGCTCTGGTGTCAAAACGGAGGCTTTCACTTTCCCTGTTCCATCTGTAGATTTTAAAGAGCTGGAGCTCCCTTGTCGTCTGTGAGCACTCTCTGACTGTCTGTCCTGAACCACTGGCAATCCAGATTTGCCTAGCGTTGTAAGTCCATTTGGCTGTGTCGTCAGAACCGTCCTCTTGTTACTATTATCTTCGAAGAGCTGAAAAAAGGCTACCAACATGGAGGTGTTCATTCATTGTGTGCTTACTGCCTCCAACCTAAAATTGAAAATAAATACATACCCAGTTAACAAGAAAGGAATGAATTCTATTCATTCTGCAACCTGCCATCCTGCCTAAATCACCTCAAAACTAAGTTATTTTTTCAGAAGTTACCTGTCTACAGATAATCTAAAAAATACTGCACATATACTGTGACACTGATAAGATGCTATTAAATTTTCCAGATCCTTGTTTCTCAAATGACACTTTCATGACTCTCTGAAATTTTTGCAACAAGGCAATCACAGATGTGCTACCATGATAAGCTAACAATTCCTCCAAGGAATCTTCAAGGCAACAGTCCCGTAACATCAAGAAGTATGTTTGAGGGACATTAAATTAGACTTTACAGAACATAGTAGCAGTTTTATTGATGGAGGATATAAATATATAAAGCCTGCTAGAGCTTAAATGGCTAAAGCTCTTCTAGACACCTGTTCTCAGAAATCAAGATTTTAACTTGTTCCTAAATTTGCTCTATTTCAAAAGCTCCAGATAAAATTTTGAGCAATAGGGAATGTGTTGTGACACGCACAAAGAAGAAAAGAATCTGCACATTTCTGAAGTTCAAGAGATGTCATTCAGTTTGCAATTGAGACAGTCACTATTCAGCACAGCGTTCAAATCAATAAGGCATAGGCATACCCTTTAGCACTTTCCCAAACCAGTCTTATAATAACTTTTAACCAAGATGAGATTTGGGGCCTGATACAGACTTGAGCTTTGTCTTGAAGAACACAAAAGTAACTTTATTTTAAAGGAATGGAAAAAGGTTTAGTTGATTTTAGAAATTACCTTTGTTCATGACAGTTTTCACAAGGGAATAAACAGCAGCATTCAGCATTTTCAAGCAAAGAAACACTGGAACTACTGGGGTGTGAAAACAACTATTGCTCAAAACCTGGTATTTTTAAGGAGAAATGAGAAATTTACAAGCATATACTTGCCACTAAAATAGCTGTCCTTAGAATTCCTCATTTGCTCTGAAGTAGAGGATAATTAGTTTGTCTTCTGCCTGGTCTTATACAAACGTGGGAAGAATTCCCCTGCTGTCTCTCCAGCTGATTCACCAGTCTTAATATTTATGCCAAATTACTAACCAAAAGTTCACTGATACTGTCAGACAGATGATCAAGACAGGGTTGAGAGCACTTTTAATCTAAGCCTTACTTTTTGTAGGCAGCTAAGGAAAACACATTCCCTGTTCACTTAAGGTTGCTGAAATCAAATCAGAAAATGACAGTTGTGTGCTGTGATATGAGGCAATGAAATCTGTGCTGCAACCACAGAAGTGCTTCCTAATGAGAAAATCAGGACACGCAACACAGATTCTAGCATACTTTGTCCTTCTGTTTAGGTATCAGTCCAACATGGCAGAAGCATGTTTTTGTAAATTCAGTAGCTTGTTCCCAAGGAGTAGCCAGCCGGACACCAGCTTCACCTTTGGATAATATTTTGAAATTTGCAGCTCTCAAACTCACACAACATAAGAACAAGAGATGGCAGGGATGGCTTTTGCTGAGTTCACTGCTCTTCTGATTCCATTTTGACTCATGTTGAATAACTGGTCCATTTTATCTCATCACTGCAGTTTGACTGTGTACGTTTATTTGCAGAGCAACCTGGGCTTACACTATCAAATTTGACCAACGTCATAGAAAGCTTTACCACACAATTGCAATCCAGAGGAAAGACATTTGTAACATTTAAGCACAGTGCAGACATATGGGATACCAACATTAATTACCTTCCTAGTCTGATGTCTCAAAAGCACCAGGAATTAAAACATCATGGGGACTTAATGAGCTTATCATGCCTACAGGGAATTCCTTCAGGTCAAATTTGAAATGCACTGCAGGTCACCCTGATCCTCTATATAAACAGCAGTTACTGAAAAAAATAAAATTCTGCCCCAAGAGCTGCTACATGATGCATTTCAGAAGAACTGTATCTAGTCAGTAAGATGTCGGGAGGTTCAGCACATGCAGTGCTGCAACACTGCACAAGTAAGAAATGCACAATGAATCAGTAGAATAACTGCACAGACTACAAGTACTCAAGATAGGAAATCCCAGGTACAAATGTTTCTTCTGCAGCACTGGTTGAACAAAGCAGAACACACCTGGACAAGCCAGGAGCAGACAATACTAACATACAGACAATGAGGAAGAAAGAACATAGAGAAAAAAAACACCTTTACGAATTTCTTAACCCAAATACTCATTGCCACAGTTCACATCTGGAATTAATATTTTTTTTCACTTGAGTCACCTGTTCTCAGAGTTAACTACTTTCTGCCCTTCCTAAGCAACTTGTTTCAATAAATGTACTGGAGAATTCTTCAAACTTCAGTTATCTGGTTTGTATCAGAGCCTAGAAAAAACTAAACATTTTTCCACTCTGAACAGGAACTAAAGAGTTATTTTCGCTATAAGTATGTCTGCAAACACATTCTGAAGTGTAAATCATGTAGCTCTGCTTCCTGCACCTTCAGGCAGCCTCATGGTTTCTCATGCTGCTCACAGGTTGGCTTTTTCTTCCAAGCAGCAGAATGAAATCACCAGCATTATCCCAGCTTCACCCCAAATCCAAAGTGACCGGTTTTGCCAGTTTCAGTCAGCTGCTGCTTGGGAATGCAAACGCAGATGCAGACAGTAGCACTGGTTTTCTTTGTGAAAAAAAAATACATCAAATTAGCACAGGCTCTATTCCAAAAGTTGTGAAGAAGAAGAGAGCTCACTTTTACTTCAACAACCCCAACAGGAGTTTCAGAACTATCAGACACATCACAACCACAAAGTTAGTATGAAGAATGGACTTTCCCTATCTCAGGACACTGCCTGCACAAGAATCACCACCTCTTCTTCTATTTCCAACCTGGTTGAGGGTTGGATTCTCACCAGCCCTTTGCTCTGCCTATCTACTTCTGGCTACTGGGTGTTTGAGGTTGCTGTCAAGTTCGGGCTTGCACTGCTTACAAGCTCCACGGGCTTCACCAGTGACGCTGTAAGTTCCCTGAACCACAACTAGTGGGCTTAGGAAGCTATCAAGGACTCCTGCCTTCTAAGTCCACTACCAAACTGTTCACGGTACACAGAAGCTCTATCAGCCTTTCATCGGAAACCATAAGCCTGAGAGGTTTACAATGCAGCTCTCTCTTGCTTCTGCAGATGGGTCTGTAAATTCCAGAACCAACAACCTACACAGCTGACTACCTGCACACACTTAATGCAGCTTACTTCTTATGTATTTTACTGCCTGTGCTCAGACCCATCTACGCCTTAAAGATTTACATCTTTTTTATAGTGCACATCTTCAAAAACTTACTGATGTACGCATTTCTCCATAAAACATATGGAAATAATAGGTAAGCTTGAAGTCAAAGAACTAATCTTTCTGAATCTTCTGGCAACATCAATTACAAGCCAGCAAATGTTACAATGTTTTTTTTCCCCCTCTCTCAGTAGTCTTTCATAACTCCAAAACTGCTGCTACAATTCTGCTTTAACTTTAGTTCGCGCAGTTTATGGAAGTTAGTGGCTACGCCGAAAAACCTAACCTTTGAAGTAGGGACATGAAGCAAAATTTAAAAAGAAGCCACACTTTTTCGGGGTGGGTGGGGGTGTTTGGGGTTTGTTTTTTTGTTTCGTTTTCACAAATGGTTTTAAGGACAGAAGTAGAACAGTAGCTTAGTAAGACTACAGGCCTGTAACAACATAGAAGTAGCATAAAACTGAGTCCACCCTGCTAACAAGAAGGCAAATTGTTTAACGATTCCTTTGTGGTACCACTCAGCCAATGCAATGGTCTGTTACAAGACCTTCTATGAGACTATAACTATAGGACTGAACACCACAGGAGCATATACCTTTTCTCAACTCTATCCTCCAAAAGCATCAAGACATTATGTAGTTGTATCATATTCCATCTTTGTAAAAGTCACTTGGTGTGACACTAGCACCCTACAAACTATCCAAGACAGACACACGCTTCAGCTATATATTATCATTTTATTTTGAGCAAAATCGCAGAAAGTTTTTTATGTAAATCAGAATCTAAAAAGGCTTATAAAATGAAGGCAATCATGATGGCATGCTGAAATACCACACAGTAATAACAAGTGTTTAACTGCCATTACTTTGCATAGATGAGGACAAGGGAGAAATAGTGTTCCAAAGTAGTAACTTAATTGAAGAATAAATGTTACACTATATACCCTTTTCTTTACAGCACTTCTGTGCATGCCAGTTTCAGCCCTATTGTGTCTAACATGCTAGAGGAACATCGTATCAGGTGTAGCACGCTTCACTGCCTATTTTGTTGACTACAGCCTGAGCAAATGTTCAAAAGGCTTTTTTTTCCTTGAAAAATTAATTCAACAGCATGCCCCTGTTCAGAACTAAAAATAGTTGCTAATTAGCAGGATAATAATAATGCAGGATTATCATAATAGTTTTATTATGTGTTTTTTTACATCCAAAAAGACTAAGCCCTTGTCCTAAAGAGCTTGTCGCTCAACGAGAGCTGTAGAAAAAAACACACCATTTAGATTTTTTTGCTGCTGTCATATCTAGTCTATATAAGCTGACTTTTTGAAAAGTTAACTTTGACTTCATATAGCAAATATTTTCACAGACAGAACTACTCCTCAAGAGTGATACTGACTCTTCTTTCAGGACTATGCAAATGCAGTAAGTCTGAATACTTCTAGAACACTTTGCATGTATTACGCACGTTGAAACCAAAAAGGACAATCAGCGTACACTGAACTGAAACATTAAGGTAAGCTGAAGTGTACACATAGAAGAGATGTGCCCAGATGTACTGCAGTCCCCACAGCACAGTCACCAACTGTTAGAACCCAAATTTCAGAGGCCCCCCCCCATGAAAAGTTAAGATAGCTTCATATTCCAGCTAGACCCAAGTTTCATGTAGAAGAAGAAACATCCAACGAAATCTAGATACAGCAAAGTCTAGGTCATGACTGTATAGTGATTTCCACTCAAGCATGAGAACATTTCTGTGGCAATTTATTACAGGAAAACACTCCAATAGAAAGGTATTTTCTTCGCTTTAACCTGTCTTAAAGCAGCTGTCCACAATAAAAATTTGCACCAGATCTTCATGTTAACAGATTCTGGAAATCTCTGTTCCATTATAATGTAAATTATTCTTTTTAAATTTTTAAATTTTAAATTTTAAGATTAAGACTGAATGAGTGATGCAACAGTGTATGGATAGACATTCATCTCCAGTCAAAAAAGAAAACTGGCATGCTGTAGGG
>NW_010132582.1:24058-27017 GCF_000699245.1 Pterocles gutturalis
GGGCTTGAAGAGGGAGGGTACTGAATCGTGCACTGTAAATGGGTTGTTGTTACAGTAATAGACAGGAGGAGAAAAAGATCGAGACTGCTTCAGTGCAAGAGAAACAGAAAGAGTGCAGAACACAGGGATACATGCCAAATAAGAAAGAACAGAGATGGAAGCAGGCAGAAGACAGAAACAAGAGTCTGGGAGAGGGACTCACAGATGGGTGGGGATTTACACGAGCAGAGCAGCAGGCAAGCAAGATAATCTCCACTGCAGCATGTCAAGTGGATACAAGAACACCATCGTGAAACAGGAGTGAGTGAATAGAAAAAGGTTCTGAACAACAAGGCAAGAACTTAAGGCTTCAAAAGAGAAAGCAGTGACTTCAGAGATGAAAATTAAGAGGACAAGGGGTTGGAAATTAGTTCGTGTTTTCCACCATGAGCCAAAAAGTGAGGGATGGAAGCAGACATGAATAAGCCTAGGATGAAGCCACAATTTTTAAAAAAATAAACAAAGCCTTTCCCTGGTACAATACACAACAGCCTGCTTAGCAACAAAGAGACTGCAGCCAAAACCTCTGCCCCGTTACATGATGTCTGTGTAAAATAGCATCTTCCCCCCTTCTACGCACGCTCTCCCAAGCTATTATATTCTGCCAAACAATGAAACTTCACTTGAAAGTAGGAGACGACAGTTCCACTAGAGTCTAGATCACACAACTCACTGCTGCAAGAAATATGACAGGTAGTGGATTTCTTCTCTGTATGAATTAAAATAAAAACTTGTTAGCTTAAATGAAAAACTATCTTCAATTTCAGTCTCTCTTCACACCTAGTGTATATACAATGCACATGTTTACATCCAGCAACCAGCAAGTTCAACCCCTTAAGCAAACTATGCCTTCTGAAAGTTTGAACACAAAGAGAAATACTCTCAATTTTTAACTATTACAAAAGTCACATAGATACAAGAGTGATGAAACAGCACAAGCAAATGAACACAAAGCAGGAAAATGGTTTAAGAAAACTGAAATGTTCCATTTTAAATAGGTCTGATTGGAGGAACCAGTGGGATGCAAAACCAACATGTCAGCTGAGGTCAGTAGGCCTGAAGTTTATAGAAAGATCACATAATAGATTTAGCCCTTTTTTTTTAGTTTAAAATCCAGCTTTCTGATGTCACAACTGATCCCCACCGCAAAAAGTTATGTTAGCCACCCACAAAACAACCACCTATGAAATTCAGAAAGGCAGTCTGAGGTATTTCTGTAGTAGTACCAAAGGCTAAATAAATACTGTAGAGCAGGCTTTGTATCACAAAGGAAAGGCAGAGTTTGCAACAGTCAGAACCTAAAGAGACATGAAACAGAGCAATATAATGCTTGATCATCCCTGTGTGCTTCCTTAAGTATTTCATCTCTATATGTATATATATATACATGCATATGTGCTATATATAAACATATGCATACATACACAATGATATGTGTATAAAAATACTCAAAACACAGAAACTTAATACTTGAACACCCCTCGCATGCTTTCATAAAGACTTCATTTTTATATATGTATGTATATATGCACAACCACTATATATAATACACACACACATATAAATACACATATAAATACACATATAAAAATACCAAAGTTCTGTACTTCCAAAATTAGTAAGTAGTCCCAGATACATGGCTGGACCACCACGCTTTCACAAATCCTGAATTAAGTCTGGGCTCTGTTACATGTGGGCCCCTGTTATTTGCACGCCCATCTCTATGTGCAGTTTCATGATCGGTGTCCAGGCTGTTTGTACTACGTTCCTTCTTTTCTGTTTTTATAAACCAATACATTGCTGCCCCAACTCTAAAAATCAACCAGCACTTAACTGGTATACGAATGTAAAGACTGGCCCTTGACACCAGCAAACAATTGAGATATATACCCCAGTTACATAAATACACAATTATGTTAATGTCAAGTATGCAGCTCCACCCTGAATTTGCAGAATATTCATCATTCCTTTTGAGAATACCCTACATATACTGATTTTGTTTTTAATTTAAGCCAATTCTTTCTACAAATGGATTTGAATAAGATGCTTTTACCCCTGAAGCTACATAGAAAGTCACTGGAACACTAATATCTAAACATATAGTTTCACCTTCCACTAGCCCATAATCATATTACCATTTAAAGCTCTGCCATATGTTTACAAAGATAGTACGTGAGCATCCATGAAGAACTCATTAATTCCAAGAAAGTATGCCATCAATGCCTTTCAGGGTCAGTATAAAATCTTTCATAATTTAAAGGGAAATGCATGCAATAAAAATTTCAGATATTCAGTGTTAACGTGACAGTATATAGACCTCTCTCTCTATGCTGTCATGCCTTCAGGACAGATATACCCTCTCTCATCCATATATAGTGGCATACTTGGGAAGTTTCATTCCTCATAGATTAACTAGGAGTGGAAGATAATGTGAAATACCACAGAACCAGAAAATAACAACCTTTTCATGCTATCAGTGCTTATTTCTTTAGGTAAACTACTGCAGCAATAAAATCAGATTCATCCAATCATTGTCCCCAAGTACAGTGCTAGCTATTTCTAGGAAAGACAGTTATCTGTCTGAGCTAATCAGACATGTAAGGAGAAAGCAGCCTTCATTTTTCACCACAGTTCATGTGACCCTTTAATCACAGTGACTAACCTCACTGCCAAAATAATGTCATCTCAAAAAAATGCATTTACCAGAACAGTTTCTCTGTGTGAGTGTGGAAGATCAAATTTGTCACTGAAAATGAGACACAAAACCAGACTGAAGGAGGGCTGGGGAGGGAGAACACTGCTTCTCAGTGCAGTCACAGGGTTCCAGCCACACAACAAACATGCACGTTTGACTGAAGTCTGCAGAAATTAAATACACTTTGCTTACGCACCAACCGCCTCCTTAGGCTGGATGGGGTGC
>NW_010132583.1:0-1265 GCF_000699245.1 Pterocles gutturalis
AGCAGCACGCGGGGGGAGAAACACGCGTCGACAAAACACGGATGGGAGTAAAACTCGTGTGGGATAAACTCGTGTGGACAAACAAGGCGTGGGAACGTACTTGCGTGGGGAGAAACTGGCAGAGAAAGACGTGAGGGTGCAATACCACGGTGCGGGAATAAGCGCCCATGGGTGGGAACTTGTGTGGGGTAAACACTCATGGGGAGAAACTCACGTGGTGTGAAAGTGTGTTGGGTTGCGTGGGTGTGAAACATGCATGTGGGGGGATCGTGTGGGGACGACCTGCACCGGGGGCCTGCCTGGGATAATCCACACCAGGTAACCCACTTAGGAGTACCCACCCAGGATAGCCCACATGGAGTGACCCACCCGCGGTAACCCACGCGAGCTGGATAACCCCCACCAGATAATCCATGTGGCACAACCCGCCTGTGGTAATCCACAGGGATAACTCCCCTGGACAGCAGGCTGTGTGGCACCAGCGATGTTACTCAGGCCAGAGAGCACACAGACACGTGTCCCAGGCAGCAGAAAAAGGTCCGTCTTGTGAACAACAGGACCCTGCCCAGCACACGCCACAGGGATCGATGCTTTGTGAGTGTCAGGCCTTTGTTTGCCTGATGATCACACCTGGAAAACTCAGGCCACTTAAAAAGATTTCACGGATGGGGCCCTTACAACAGCTGTATTAATAGTAAATAGAAGAGAGGATGCTTGGTTAGAGGCTGTGGCAGACCACAGCAGAGTACATTACAATCTGGAAAGCTGGCTTTTTCTCAGTTGTTTGCTTCATTACCCTCTTCTATCAGGTAAATGCTTATATTTTACTACTGGATTGAATGCCTGATACTCAGGTCAAGCTGCTGTAGCCTTCTTAGGGACATAATAGATTTGGTGAGCTGATCAATACCATTACTATTTGTAATAAACAGACCAAATACGCTCATGTGGCCGTAATAGAATACCGAGCAGAATAGGAACCCTGGACTTCAGTAGGGCCAACTTCGGCCTTTTCAAGCAATTGCTAGGGGAAATACCATGGGACAGGGTACTTGAAGGTAAAGGGGCTGAAGATAGTTGGTTAGTGTTTAAAGAGTGCTTCTTCCAAGCTCAAGATCGGTGCATCCTGATGGGTAGGAAGTCGAGGAAGGGTGCCAGGAGACCTACAGGGTTAAACAGGGATCTGCTGGGCAAACTCAAGTGTAAAAGGAGGGTCTACAGATCATGGAAGGACGAACTGGCCACTTGGGAGGAATATAAGAATG
>NW_010132584.1:0-3772 GCF_000699245.1 Pterocles gutturalis
TATAATATATATATTATTCACTAACAGAAGTGAATATCCTACTTCTTCCATTCAACCTTCAGCAGCCACACAACATCATCTGGGTTTTTTAAAGAATTTGCACACATGCAGTTTTCCATGTCATAGACATCCCCATATCCTTCTTTGAGAAAAATTCTAATAATGAGCTTTTTCCTCTATAAGAACAGTTATTTTTAAGTAAACTGAAGATCAGAATCTGAATGACAACAGTCATTATCCTATTATGCAACATCTGACACAAAGTGTCCCATATTTACATTCTTCTAACAGATCTAAAATGCTCAGGTTTTGGAGTCTATTGTTTCCATACCTCTAGCTTTAACATCCGGCTGTCCAGAACACTCTTGTCTGCAGTGGGATGACAGTAGGAATCCAGCATGTGAACTGCATCAGCCACCCAGTCCTGGAGGTCTTTGACACTATGCAAGAACTGCTGGTGCTCTGCTACAACCCTATTCATTCTGGAAACTTTCTCCTGCAATTCATACAGCAATTAGCACCAGCAGCTATTCAAAGGATTGCTTATTCCCCACACCTACTTACAGACTTTAGAATGAGTTTCATAAACTATACTCAGAAATTCTCTTCATACATTGATAATTACAAGTACAGTTACTTGAGCATGGAATGAATTTTGCATACACACACACACACACGAGTTGTCCAAACATAATACACAAATGAAAATTTCAGAAACGCCCCTTTTTGTTTTCTAGATTTAAAGATTCATCTAATTGTCTCCTCTCATCCAAAGTAGATGAGTTTTCCGGTTTTGCTTTTTCTTAAACGTATGGTAAACCCCAGCTAACCTCCATTTCAGTGTTGCAGACAAAGATAACTTGTGAAACCTGTCAATGCGCAAGACAGATTTAAGCCTGCAAAGCTATTCCACTGCAGCAACATTACTTTGTTGATACTTAGAAAAGACCTGTTTTCCTTAATGACTCCCATTGTTATAACCATTCTGAAAAATCACTGACACTCATAGGAATCAAAATAAATGCTCAAGTTACATTGCTAAAAGGCCTGAGGTGAACAGGAATACACAGCAGAGTGTATTTCACACAGTGACAGAGAACTAAAGTCAAGCCTGTTAAACAGGCTTAGGAAGTTAGAGAGAGAGATCTTTCTCCATGGCTTCAAAAGAACTTCAGGATTTCTCTTGTAGGCTGTGTATCCTCTGCCTCAGACTTCATCTTCTCATCCTGACATCTCCTATACATTCTGTCCACATTATCCAATGTTACTAACTCATGCATCTTTCCCTTTCTCATTTTGCAGTTATAAAAATTTATTATGGCCACGCATACAATCGTTTTCAGCTAGTCATACATTTCCAGATATGCTTTATAATTTTTATTTCCACAGAAAAGTTACATGTTAACAAACTAGCAATTGCCCAAACATAAATACTTTCTGAATTGAATTATCTTATAACACACCTCCTATATCCTTAATTATTCTCATTACCAGAGTAATCAATCATAGTAAATCATAGTAAAAATCAAACCATAGTAAATCAATATCAAGCCTCTTTCATGGCTGGAACTTTGTGAAAAGTAACAGTCCTGATAAGTGTCTTGTCAAGCATCACTCAGAAAAACAGAGTTAGTTTGAACTCTCAGTTCCTAGTCTGATGCTTTAGAGTTTGGCCTGTGCCTCCCACTGAACCTTCAAAAGCAGCCTAAGAAACTCTTAGATACCATTTTAGATGAAGACACATATAACACGAATAATTAATCATCATTATAGGATGCAACGAAGTAATAACTTTTCTGTATTCTGTATTTTCTAAAAACATAATTCTCCTAAGTTCTGAAAAATACTTCTTTCAGGTGCCACTTACTACGTAACTAAAATGTGTTCAATGCTTGAAATAATCAAAACCAAACCCACCTTGTTCTGAATCTGGAAAAAATTACTGTATAATCAGGTGGGGCTCACTTTTTAGTCAAAAAATGTTAAAAAATTTTTAAAAACCCCCACAATTCCATTTTGTTGACAGTCCATGGAATTATCCGGGTGCTTACTTCCCACTCTTTAAAGCCAGTGTGAAAGACAAGATAGCTCAGACATACCACAGAGCAGACAAGCAAGACAGCTGCAGTGTTTCACATTTCAGTATTTCTTTCTCCCCACCTACATCAAATTAACTGCTTAAAAGTACATACACTGGGTGCATTACCTTTGTCAGATTGCTTAGAGTAAGATACTGAGAAGACAACTGAGACACTCTGCGCATAAAGCTTTTGCTGACAGCTTGCTCTTCCCACAGCTGCTGAGCTTTCTCTTTTAGCCTGTTGAGCTGATGCTCGTGGCAGCTTATTTCCTCAAGGACAGACTGTAAAGCACAAGCACGTTAATATTAAGAGTGGGTGCAAGAAAGCAGGAAACAGAGAAGCATGAAGGCCCCATGAAAATTAGAAGAGACATATGGCAAGCTTGCTGAGAAAGGCACACCACACAGCTACAGCAATGAAGAAGCATGTCATAAGAAATGTGGAGATGCAAAACCTGACGGGACAGGATCATCAACAGCAATCCTCGAAATCAGTTCTCATCTTATTTAGAGGTCAGGATGCCAGAATGATCAAGCTTTTGTAAGGAATCAATGAGACCAGAAGGATGGGACAGGAAAGTCTGGCTGTGTTGAAAAGGCTTAGAAGAAGTCACCTGCAACTTCTGCTGTTCTCTCTTCTTGGAAGGAAGATCATGGAGTCGACTGCTACTTCCTTGTACCACCTTCTCAGTTGTGGTCAGCCACTCCTGCAGAGGCTCAGCAGTTGTTTCAAAGTCCTTCATCTGGACCTTTAAGTTCTGGGAAGACATGCACAATTTCATCGACAGTCCCAATGCACTGGGCATAACTGTAATGCACAACACACAGATCAAGCATGCAAAAAGGATATATAATTGCAGCCAAATACTACACAACCCTCCAAAATAAATTACACCAGCTCTGCTCCTTCCCATCCCACAAGCAGACACTGCAATACAACTATGAGAGACCTCTTTAAGAGGCAAACTAGAGGCAACAATGTAGTATGTGTCCACACAGCTGGAGCGCGGCTGAAGCAAATTTTCTCTTTACAGATCTTACGAGCTTTGACTCAATGGAAGTTTAACTCACGCAGCTAAGATAGTCTGAAGAAAGGCTAATTTGGGATATGAGTTACCTAACATCTGACTGCAGTCATTCACACTGACTCCTCCCTAAATGGGATGCCACTAGGCCTGGGTGATGTACTACTAAGTTCAACCCAATTCTGGAAATAATTTTTGACTACAGTTTTTTTGGTGTAAAATTTTTATTATAAAAACTTGTGCATAAAGGCATAAGTAGCTATTCCTTCAGTGCCTGCATATTTCTATTGTGGGCTTATTCTGCATGATTAAAAAAAATAAGAGATTATCTGAAATTAATACATATGGAATAGACACTTGGACCGCATAGTTTCTGTGCCCTAGGGTTCCCCCCCACCCCAGCCCCAGAATGATTTAGTTTTCTTTTTTGCTATAGCCTTATCACTTAAATCAAACATCAGAATGAAAGACAAGGGCTACGACACTGAAAAATGCTTGGCTATAAAGATTAACCTCTGAGGACAACTTCTTTCCACGGCAACCCTGAAATTAAGAAAGGTAAGTCCTTGCTACCTGAGAATTTTTTTGAGAGGCTTTCCTACACAACGTATTAAATGTATTTAAACTTTCTTTCAGCTGGATAAGTAGCATTCGTTTGAAACAGGAA
>NW_010132584.1:3803-5620 GCF_000699245.1 Pterocles gutturalis
TGCCTAGGAACTTTAATTCTCCTACACTACGCAGAGAATTCCAGACAAGACCTTTTGACCTTAAAACCTATGACCTTAAACGAGATCGTGTTTTTTAAGATATTACTCTTCTGTGCTGGTTGAATGGCGAGTTCTGAACAGAGAAAGGCACTGGTGTTTATTTAAAAAGTTGCTCAAATAAGTCACTACATTTCACCAGTTTGCAATAAGAGAGACAACAGTTACTCACTGTACTGGGACTATCCAATGAGCAACAGTGTCAGAAATGTGTGCTAAAACAGTCCTTAAAAAAGAAAATGTGTTTTAGTAATCCAGTGCATTTGATGAGACTCAAGTTAATAGATTTGAGCAACTGCTGTCTTTGCTACCTTCAGTTACTCTGAACAACACCCTTCTGCATGAAACACCCTGCTTAAATCAAAGTGGAAGCGGGTCATAAGGAGATAAGTAAACGAAAGTAAAATGTAAGCGGAAGAATAAGACTTCTCGAAAACGGCTATTTATTAGTTCTGTCATATCATAAACACTTACAGCTATATACAAAATCTAAACTGTGCTGTTAGAGACAAAAAGAAAAGAGGAAATTTAGATCCAATCTTTCCCCACTATGTCTGGTTCACTACCTCCAATGCAGATTCCGACTGGTGGAGGGTGGTGATAAAATTTTTCCAATCTTCTTTAGCAGTAGCAGACTTGTCCCGGATAACTTTAGCCTTTTCCTTTGGTAAAATAGAGCACAGCAGTTCTCCTTTGGATGCCACCAGGTTTAGTTTTTGTTGTCCATTCTCACTTTCCGATAAGAATTCCTAAAAATAGTAATAAAATAAGCTAATTGGTGAACCCTGAGTCCCTGTAAAGGTGAATGGCAAGCTCCTAGAAAATTTAACAGGGATAAGAGTTTATAGTTTCTGTTCATTAACATACTAATTCATCTTTTGGTATATTCCATTTTAATATTGTTCATATTTATGAGATTTAGGGACAACAGCTACTTAATCCAGAAGTGCCATGTGTCTAAATATGTATGTTCTGCATTTTATGAGACAATTACTGGTCATTTAGTTGGGCATTATACTTCTTTAAATCTCCATGGTACAGAAAGTGGCAACAGTTTCATTTCAGGGAACCAGTATCCTGCCACAGGTAAAAGCAGGAGCTGGGGGCCACTCTGAGGCACATACAGGGCTGAAGCTTTGACCACAGGTGACAGCCCCACTGGACTCCAATGAGTGAGCAGGGGTGTGGGCTGATGCTTAGATCCTGAGCAATGTCTAAAACTCCGTAATTTATCCCTCTGCATCCTTAATTTACCTCCCCTGTTTGAAAGGACTTTTATTCATGTAAATCTTGCACAATGCTGGCATGCAAGAGGTGTATGGAAATATGAACGTGCAAGAATTACACAGAAATGTAAGGAAACAGATTTTTAAATTCCAATGTACTGTGATAATATTCTTATAACTTTAAATTCTTAAAAGACTTTGTGAGCATTTAGGACTCAAAGGAATTTATCAGTCTTAAATACCAACATTTTAAACTGTTACTATCATGACTATGTGGTACACAAATAGTTGTATATCCACAATCACAAGGTTACACCATGTTCAGAAAATAATTTAACAAAAAGAGGAGAAATTGATTTCGGTTTTGATATTTTCTGAGAAATTGATATGAATTTCTTCTGTTATACTAACTGAAGCTTTAACAGTCTCATGTAATTCTCATTTTTCTATTTTCAGATAAAATTAGTTATATTCTATTCATTAAAGTATGTATTTCACTCGCTTTATTAAAATAAACTTTTAATTGGCATTCCT
>NW_010132584.1:5651-11356 GCF_000699245.1 Pterocles gutturalis
TACATTTTAACTGTTCTTGCACTATAAGAGCTCTATACTTTCATATATGAGCAAACGTATTTACATAACTTTGAAATAATTCCAGGTACTAAGTCCCAAGTCTGATATTGTTCTGATTTTCAGTACTCTCCTACTTTAAAAACTTTTTTTCCTATTACAAAAAAGAAACAAACAAGGAAAACTAGGAGACCCAATGACTACATATGAACTGTAGCCCAGCAATTAAACTAAACAAACTATATTAAAAAAAAAAAGTGTTTATTTATGTGCAATTAGTCACCTTTAGTGTTGACCACAACATTTAACACAAAGCAGTAATTAACCAAACAATTCAATCTGAGCTTGATATGAAACTGATTGAGTCTCCCTTAGAATAATATTTTACTGCTGTGGAGTTACCTGTATTTTCTGCAGACTTGCTGAGGCTTCACTGATATTTTGAGGCATGTCAAAGCATTTGGCTGTGGTGACTTTTGCATTGACCAGCCACTGCTGGAAGTCCCTGAAAGCTGTCTGAAATCTTTGCTGCAGGATCTGCTCTTTGCTCTGACATCCTTTTGAAGCTTGCAGGCAGAGGCTGGGTTTGTCACATCAGGGAAGAAGAAGGGAGGGAGAGAGGGAGGGAGGGAAGAAAGGCAGGAGTCTGTTAGGTAACCATGCTATTACTTAGTTCTCTGAAACACAACAGTAAGGTTAGGTTAACCTCGATTACTCCTACCAACTTTAAGCACTTAGAACTGAGACACCAGGCTTTCAGTTCCCTAACAGTGAAGCATGTAAATTGGGACATAACTGTCACAGATATGACAGGTGTAAGTGTTTCCAGAGAGTGACTCTGTGCACCTAAACATGAACAGTCTCCGCAAGCCCTTTTCTCTTGCTCCCTAGAGACAGGACACGAAACTACAGTGATTACAATTGTAACTTCTGTGGCTCGGTTAAGTCCATAACATTAGAAGGGATCAGACTGTGTCATCACACCCTTCCTTCTGCAGCTACAGAAGCCAAAAGCTATAACCCCCTGCAAGAGACTATAGAATCTTATGTCTGAAATGCAGGTGTCACACTCCCAAGTAAATCAGCTAGAGTGACCTGAGAGAAAGCAAGTAAATGCTAGCTCCCTTGTTTCAGGGAACTGGCTAGTCAAAGAAGAGTAAACTGAAGGAAAAAAATTTTAAAAAAAGATCTTAAATAGCTGGTATAGCTTGTTCCTCCTTGAAACAAATAAGTCATAGTGCTACCTCACAGTTTCTTACAAGAATTCCTCCTGTAATGGGTCAGGTGTGGATATACACTAATTTCAGCTGAGTTCAGTGGCATAGCCTGGCTTTCATGAAAAAAGCAAAACAAAACAAACAAAACAAATTGCTTTTTACAACTTCTATTGACATCAAAATCAAAATCATTATTCTAATCATTGTATACCTCTGTTTATAATTCTAAAATTCTAATTAATCGTTCCCTAAAAGACAGCTCATGCCCTCCCCACACACATACATGGGACCGATAACTATAAACAAGACCAATGTGTACCTGTTATACTCCTTAATCAACCCCGAAACTTTTGAAGAATGAGTACTCAAATCTCTGGAAAATCTACAAAGATCATTTAACTGAGTTTTGATCTCATCTGTCATATGTTCAGACTTTACCAGAGCATCCAAGGTTTCCTGTTAAAACAAAAAAAAATATGAACAATATTGGTGAATAAGTTAAAAAAATATCAAATCTTTTGAATTAAAATTTATCAGAATTTAAATTCAACTTCATTCATGACCTATGCACACTCACTTTCAAGAGTATTTTAGCAGTCAAACCTACAGAAGCTTATTTGACATCATAAGCTTCTAGAGACCAAATTTCTGGAAGCCTCAACTTTCTTATCTCAAAATGTTTTCAGAGAACAATTTAAGACATAAATTTCATTTTAATAAATGAGCGATGGTATTGTCAGTTAGCTGTATACATATAACAGTGCATATAACTAGGGAATAGCAAATAATATACATCTATATTTAGCCTGTTGGCTTGAGTTTAGTGTGTTCAGTAAAAACTGTTTTGAGCTATAACCAAAAAACTAATTTATGCACAAAGCTTTTAACAGCTTCAACTCTTTCACAGAGGGCTTCATAATGTGAAAGTACAGCTGCTCACAACCCTGTAAGTGTAAACAGGTTATTGCCTGTCATTGCTGCGCTGGAAAGACTCTTGCTTTGGAGACAGTTAAGCCAACAACAACAAAAAAATATGCTTTTGTCGGCTTCCCTTACATCACTGGGAGAGGTGTGATAACCACTCCAACAAAGACAGTCCTTGTTGATGTCCACAGCACCTCCAGTGCAGAATCCCGCCAGCTACTCCAGCACAATGGGCAGTGCAGACTTGGCTCCTTGCCTCACTAGAAACTAAATTCTTCAGGCATTCCTCCTAATCTACCAGGGAGAAAAGACAAACTTCTAGCTAGTTACATTCACCACAGCAGAGATTTTGCAGGGCAGGCAGGCCAGAGTGTTTGGCATGTATAGATTCTAAGTGCCAGTCTGGAAGAAATGTACAGTATAAACTTAAGAAATAGATTATATGAAAGTGAAGACAGATTTGAACAGGGACATGGAAGTGTGACAAGTCCGCAAATCATGTTTCTGAATATATTAAAAAAGGATGATTGAAAATATACAAAGTAAACAGTTTGTAATAACCTATCAGCACAAAATTGTTTAGGAAAGGTACCAGTGGTGTACAGAAGGTTTTCGAAATATCACAGTCTACGTTACAGAGATAAAAATCCTCACTGAGTATATTTTTCACTGTGAAGTATTAACTAACTCTACAATAAAAACATATCCCTTTCTGTAAATCAAAACTAAAAAAAAAAAAAAATTAGCAAGGGTCTAGAAAGCCAATCAATGTAGTAAGTACTTAGTAAGAACAGCAAACGCACAAAAGCCAGGGATTCAGCTCATGCCTGCTGCCCAGAAGCAACTTTGCTCTTGCTTCACATCTCTTGTACTGAAAAAGTCTGAAGAGCTGTGAAATTAGTTTTTTAAGATCTATATCATGCATTTCTGAGCAAGTAAAAAGAGATACATATTCCCTATTTGTAGTACCTGAGCTGCCAGGAAGAAAAACCACAACAATCCATTTTGAGAAAAATAAAACTGCAAGCCTGCATTGGCAATGAATAACAATGGTTTAGACCATAATCACAGCTTGATTATATTAGCATTACCGAAATCTGTTTGCATTTATAGATCACAGGGAAGCTCTTTAAAACTAAGTCTAGAGACCTTTCAGACGTATTATGTGTACCAAATTTGATACGTCCTTGTGAGTATGAAAAAAATATTTTGCTACAGGAGATTTTTCAGGACTCCTCTGATTTACATTAATCATGCTTGTATTATGGACTTTATCTGCTTTGAGTTACTCATACACCAGAAATCTGTTTAGCCCTAATTAGGAGATACTTGAAATAGTCACACTGTCAGTTTGTTTCAATGCCATATAGAGTAGCATTTGAATTAAACAACTATGTAATAGCAATGACCCTCAGGAAAAAAAAAAAGCTACCTACTTTTTGTTTATCTTACTTTATGTTAAACTACACATAGGAATTTTGTTGAAAGCATTAGGAATAACAACACAATGGCCGTTACTTAAACACAGGATGTCACAATGTTTCACCATAGTGAAACATTAACAGGGTCTTTTTTTGGTAAAGGAAAGGTGACCTAAGAGTAGCACAGGGTTAGAATTGTCTTTTTTTTCAATGAAATTTTTCAGTTTCAAATAACCTACCTCAATAATTACTAAAAGATCATTCTGCTGACATATAGCCTTAGCCATAACCTATTAACACACAGGAATATTAACGTGCAAAACAGGGTATATTTACCTACAGCATTTTCCGATACAGAAACACCAATAGCACTTTTGCAGCCACTTGGATTTAATTTTGAAACTGCCAATTACCAAAATAATTTGCTTCATTACAAGTGCAAAATCTAAAGGAAATTCCCTTTGAAAAACAGAGGAAAAACTGAAAAACAGAGAAAAACTGAATGAGCTTCCTGACTCAGAACCAGGAAATGCATTTTGAATTTGTGGCCTTGGCTTACATAGCAACAGAATCACTGTGAGACAATGAAAATGGAAAGCTGCAGTACTATTTTACGTTCACAATAGGACATATCCCTGGGGTCCAGAAATGGAAGGATTACTGGCACATTTATTTCCTCTAACTATAAATAAAAGTACATAGTAGGGCTGTGCATAGGAATTCTCGAGATTCCTCTTCGTTTTCCTCATTAGCCAAATTTTACAACTGTCTAATCTAAATAAAGTGTTGTTACATAGAGCTACAGTACATGCACAGTATATATACTATTAATAAAAGCAATATCCTTTGAATTTAGTACTTGTCCATTTATAAAATAAAAAATGTCTGGTAATGGTTGCTATATGTTGATGACAATTCCATGTCTTCCTTTTCTCTTTTAAAAACATGAATATGGAAGACTTTGTGCATTTGTACGATTATTTGCTCCAATGTAATGTCAGCTTTGTTACTCCTACAGACACGTACTGGCACTCAAGCAAGCAGGTTCCATAAATCTGTGTCAGGGAGTTCTGTGAAAGGGGAAGCCACAGCTATAACTTGGCACAGACATTGGAGGAGGAGATTTATAATCTCAGTTCAAAGAGAAGCTGTCCTGTTTGGGTTTTTTTGTTTGTTTGTTTGTTTTGGGTTTTTTTTTGTTTTTTTTTTATAACTTCAGTCATTGTGTCAGAAAGCAGGCATCACACACCTCTCTTGCTTTACTGCAATGCTAACCTGAAAGGGAAATACTTTGTATCTTTTCTCAACATCTGTGATTCACAGTAGTCAAGAGACATACAAACATGTATCTTGATTGTTGTGGATATATATAAATATTTATATATAATGTGTGTGTAATACATACATGTGAAATTTTTTGCTAGAACACAATCAAGAACAGAAACAACCTCGCTATTTCGCTACATTGCACTGCATTCCACAGCAAAGCAATCAGTAAGTATACAGGTTTCAGTATAACTTTTTAAAATATTGGACAAGATGTGAAGATTGTGCATTATGTGAAGGATATTTCAAGAAAAGAAAGTATAAGCTCAGTACACTCCTGACAAATTAGAAGTAAGAAATTGCTCCAGCTGCTACTTGGCTTTTAGGAAATGCTTCAAGTGCTACTCAGGCTCGAAACACCGAATAACATGGAAGAGAACTTCAGGGCTGGTGAACTAGTTCCTTTACGTCCTCAGAGGCAAGCCCTGCTTATAACCCTGAAGATTCCAGCAGCATTCGCTAAGCCTTGTACAGCAGAGGCCAAGGAGAGAAACGTCTTCTGTAAACACCGCTTGCTACAATTACAGCAACAAAAAAAGTTGGTAAAGTTGGTATTTCATAGAAACATTTTTCACAAACACATTTGATTATTTTCTACTTGACAGCCCCGCTTGGCAAAAGTTTTCTGCCCACAGTAATCGTAAATTTACAACCGAAAAGCCGCTAGCAAAAAGAGATGTGACCTTACTTTCTCCTTGCGCCAGCTTTCCACGACCTCGGCGTCGGTATGCCGGCTGTCGCTAGGTGCCAAGCTCCTCGCCCAGGCTCCCAGCATCCCGCCGAACCTCCGCAGGGCCTCCTCCAGCTGCTCGACCTGCTC
>NW_010132585.1:0-18979 GCF_000699245.1 Pterocles gutturalis
TCTTCTGGGACCTCCCCTGTTAGCCAGGAATGTTGATAAATGATAGAGAGGGGCTTGGCAAGCTCCCCTGCCAGCTCCCTCAGTACTCTCAGGTGGATAACTAGTCTGACTATTGAAGGCTGAGGCAAAGAAGGCGTTAAGCACCTCAGCCTGTTCCTCATCCTTGGTGATAAAGCTCCCTTCTGCATCCAACAAGGGATGGAGATTCTCCAAAGCTCTCCTTTTGTTGTTATTATCTCTTACCACTGCAGACAGGTTGAGTTCCAGTCGGGCTTTTGCCTTCCTAATTTTAAGTCTGTGTAACCTGAAAAGATCCCTGTGCTCTTTTTGGGTTGCCTGACCCTTCTCCCAGAGATTGTAGACTCTCCTTTTTTCCCTGAGTCCCAGGAAAAGCTTTCTGTTTAGCCAGGCTGGTCATCTTCTCTGCCACTTTGTCTTTCTGCATATGGGTTAAAGAAAGTTAAAGGCTTTGCCCTCTGTGATATGTCTAGCAATGCCTGCTGTGAGTTTGAGATCTACCTAGCGATGCTCTGAAGGCAGAACTCCTCACATATGGCATTTACAAGTAATAAAAAATGCTCTTAGGGAAGATACTTGCTAAAATTCATAGAAGAAACAGAAGCACACGCATTTCTATGTTTGTGAGGTGTGAAAGCAACACAGGCTTAGGGAGCAAAGCCTGCTCTGGACTGGTGAGATCGGGCATGTACAGCAGCAAAGGAGGAGCTGCACTTAGCTCAGGATGTGGCCTCTGCAGGACCCTGCAGACTCTGCAGTTGAGAAAGGGTTTTGCCACCTGCACTAAGCAGCACAGTGCTGTGACCACTTTGCTAGAAAGAGAAAAACTAAGCCATTTGTGTGTGTCTACAAGGGAACACTCACTATGCAGTGCTGGGACTTGCTTTTCTGGAGCTGTAAACTGCTTTGCCACTAGCTTGTCCCTCTGGTGTCCTCTGCCAGAAGCCGCTCACTCCCTCCATCCCCAGTGAACTAACAGGCACAGGCATGGTAATATTCTGCTTTATATGGGGATTTTTTTTCTGCCTTTAACAAGACAGTGGCACTACGGTATTGAATATCCTCTCTAAATTTAGTACAGGGACCTGGAGTACTAATGCATTACAGCTCTTTGAACTGAGACAAGTCATGTAACAGAGAATTCATGCCAAACTGAAGCTGCTGTTGAAATGGAAGAATTGAGTGTAACAAATATCCCCATATACTGGAGAAGTCAAAGTCACCGTCTTCTGTTCTCCATGTTGGAGGTAAACGTAGAAATTTGCAGAGAAAAACATGTTGTCCATCGTATCTGATGTGCTGTTGAACTGTTTTGTATGCTGCTTTGAATTCATGAATGTAGAAGAGTGAGACTGGAGAGAGATAAACACTGCCTTTTTTTTTCTTTTTTTTTTTTTTCCTGTTGATAAAATACATCCCGTGGGTCCTTGTTTCTCACAGCGTAGTGGGTCACCTGTGACCTCCAACTAAGGTCAGGCTTTCTGTTTGCTACTTGCTGTAAAAAAACATAGTGAGTAGCAGCATTTCTTCTGATAAATTTACAGTGTAAGTAAACAAGGTCGGTAAAGGATTTATAATGAGAGTGTAATTTCATGGCTGGCTGTCAGGTGCAGTGGAACTAACTTACTTCTCCAAGGTCACATCAGAAGTTAGCTGGAAGGTAAGGCTTTGCTGCAGCTCTCAGAGGTACACATCCACATCCTCTGGGGAGCACCCAAAGAGGGCAACTGACCTGTTTTGAAACACCTGCAGTCCCTACTGTATTTTGTGATTGTATGTATGGAAACCATTTCTCAAGCACATCATTTTGTAGGTACTGTGAACAGTATAGGGTTGTCTGTTTGTGGGTTGAGTTGCTTTCTTTTTTTTTTTTTCTGTTTGCATTCTGATCTGTAGCATGTACAAGCAAAGCTCTTGGTTTTCCTTTTAAAGCCCAGAGACCATTAGCAATGTGAAGTCAGATTTTATTTCTGTAGGTAACTGTGATGAATTTGGTGTTATTGCTAAATCTCAATGTGTCCTTACAATCTTGGTGTTTGCTGTTACCAAGCCACAAGGGCCTTGCAGGTTAATAGAGGACTGCTCTGGAGAGTTGCTAGGTCTCCTAACCCTACAAAGCGTGCATGGCACTTCACAAGCAGTCCACCCCTTGCTGACACATTTACCACCTTCTGAGTGTGGAGTAGTCTGTGTTCAGTTTCCTGGAGAAAAATGAAAGAGAGAAAAGACTAAGTATTCTTCTTTCTGTCAAAAAGGTTCAAAACTTAAGCTGGCAATCACAGAAACAGATATTAAAACAGAGCACCTGGTTAGGATTGTATTTACCAAGAAGGGTCTTCCCCACTGCCCCATCTACAGGTGGCTCCCTGCCCGAGGAAACATGGGGTCGCTGGCATACCCTAGGGGCAGGCAGGGGTAGCACAACATTGCTCGTGCTGCATCACCTCCAAACCAGCTCCCTTCACTCAAAATGGCATTTCTCATTCCTATTTTCCTTCCAACTGGTTGCACTGTCTAGATACTAGAAAAGCCATTTCTGCTTCATGTCTTTAGGTTTGCTTAGTGAACACATCCATTGCTTTGCTTATACCTCTTGTTTCTCCCTGGCCTCTCCTAGCACTATCATCTGATCATAGAGAACTCATTTGTACATGTAATAATTTATTTGGTAAATTCTGCAGGTTTCATCCTTATACAAACCTCACATGAAGATGTAATGTGAAATAACTGATGGTGAGTTTGGGTAGCTGCTGCATGCATGGTGCTCATTTTACAAGGGTGCGTCTTCTCAGGCCCTGTCCCAGCACACTGATTATACATGGCAACACATTTTTAATGGAAACACTTATGTTCAGCGTGGAAGACTCTTTCTGAGGTATCTCTAAAGCACCATGACTGCAAATGCCACCTATGAGGCTAATATCCCTCTCCTTCCTCACCAGACCTGTGGACCTGCTCTCACAAATGGGTCTGTGTAGCAACAGTGCAGCAAAGCTTGGCCCAATAATGGCACAGCCTGTTAATCTTTTACAAAATGGCATAAACTCAATGCCAACACTACCATGTAGCCCCTAAGGACCTTGGTCTTCTGGGGACTGGACTGGGTTGCTAGCACAATTGCTTTCTTTCTCTCTCTTCTTGATGACTTCTCTTCAAAATAAACTGCTTTATTCTCGGTGTTCAATAGGTGAGGCTGATAGCAATCCTACTTGCTCATGTTATGCTATCAATCAATGGAATGATCTACAAAAGAAATAGAATCAATAAATTGTCCCCCCTCCACCATGTGTTACCTAAAAGAAGGGGACAAATGATCTGACGCCATCTGATGTGGATGCTGTTTCCACTTTTGATTCAGGATCCCCACATCTGTAAGACCAATACAAATCCTTCAGGTGATAAGTGCAAAAAAACGGACCACTTCAAAGCCCTTATTGTAGTTCACCTTCACTCTGTAGAGGATTATATGACTGTAAGTTCCTTTGGATCCAAGATGAAGCTATATTTTACAAAACTCTCTATCTCCCAGATCCTATTTCAATGTTGACAGGTACTGATTTTCTTCACCCTCATTGCTTCACTATTACTGCTTCGGCATACCTGAGTTTTTGCACCAATGTACATCAGGAAGTATTTTACTTAGTGATATCAGTGATTAATTTATAATTGTATTCTAGTAACAGTAGGCATTTCCAGACCTCTAGGAGGGGCCAGCTCTGATCTAGAAAAGCTGCTAGGTTAAGGGAAGAAAGGTAAGCCTATGATACCAGGCAGGCGATGCTTTCACTCAGCAATCAGACACATAGTGTTTGAGCTGGCACATTTCATGAACATGTTCAGATATATAAAAATACCTGTGTGTGCTGAATGACATATACCCATTGGCATAGGTTTGTAAGCTAACACTACAAAAGTGTGCATTTCAAAGTGTCTTAAAATTCACAATCAGTCAGGGAGATCTTACTGAAAACTAATCCTGCATTTCAGTATGGATTTAGTAAATAAAGCATCAGTCTGGGAGAAATTTAGTAATGGTGAGTAGCCTTCCTGCTCTACCTATAAAAATGGGTGTATTCTGGTGAATTGTATATTAACATTCCAGTTTATGGGTTAAATATAAAAATATTGATCTTTTTGGCCCACAAAGTTCATGAAAGAAAGATATCGCTGTCTGGTCCTGTAGACCAGCTTGGACAAAGGTATCAATCAGAGAAAATATACGTGTCAGAAACATTTGTATACATATATTCATAAGAAAGTATAGAATTTTATATTTAGTCTGTGTGATATGTACTTACTTAATAAACCATATGTTTCTTGTTTGATACGGCGTATTTAAGACATCTTTACACATGTAAAAGTACCTGTGTAAGCCGGAACACACTCACGCACATCTATATGAACACACACACAGAGCTAGCTAGATAGATGTAATGTGGCAGAACAACCACAATGACAAACTGTCACAGAAATATCCAGTGCACAATATGAAACACAGTAAAAATGTAAATGAGACATTTTAGAAAGTCATGAATGCCTTCTATTTCTGCCTTTGGAAGCTGAATGTTGCCTTGCTCTGGGTGGTTTTTTTTGTCCCAAAGGTTAGCAAAGTAATAAATACAAAGTCTGAGGAGCAATCAATTTCCTAACAGAATTTTCTTTGAAACCAGTTTTAGTCTGAGCCTCCTATCCATTGTCTCCACAATTTACCCTCTTTGGTATTGTTCCTTCATGTTTTTTTGGAAACAGTCTTTTAAGAACTAGAAAAGTTTCAGCAAAAGAAGCCCATCCAGAAAAAGGTTATTGCTGAAGTAATAAAACAGTGTAACGTTCCTGTTCAAAGAAGTATACAACTGAAGCAATCAATGAGGGATGAAAAGCATGGCAAAAATAGTCTAAAAAATAAAAAAGTTTAAAAATAAACTTTCAGGGATTGAGCCCACTGTTGAGTTTTCTTATTTCAGATTTTGGTAACTGAAACAAGAGCAGGAACAGGCCCGGTAAATCAAATCATGATGATGAATGAAGCAAATATCTGCATCTACAGATCATAGGTGACACATTTGTAGCCTGAAATTAATTTTCTAGTCTGGAAAAGCCCTCCCAAAAAATCAGTGAGTTCAAAAAGTGATAACATTTTGCAAGCAAATTAATACACCTTTTAAAAAGTTGGGGTTTTTTGTTTGGTTTTTTTTTTGTTTGGGTTTTTTTTTTCTTTGGGTTTTTTTTTTCTTTTTTTCTCTAGGCCATAGAATATAGAGTGAGGTTAATGAATCAGGGTCCAGTCTAGTCTCATGAAATGTTATTTATGTCACATGTCACCTGGGCATCAAGGCTGTGATGTTCTGCGGCAGCCAGAGGGGTGGGTTGTGTTCTCCAGGGACCCAGCAAGCACACACTCAGTAAGAGGAAGGAAGAAACTGCAGGTCTTGAATCCTATTCCTAATTAAAATACTGAATGCTATAATCATGTTACCTATTATTGCTATCAACGGTTACTGGAGGCAGTAGATGTGGTGATTCACGTGTGATGTGGAAAGTGATGAGTATCAGCGAGGAACACTCCCAGAGCATAAATACAGTAACAGAATACGGAAAAGGCATGTACAACACAGATCATGCTATCCCAAGGTTAATAAGAAAAACTGTGGAAATGACAGAAGACATGGAGCAAGACACTTTTAAGATACCAATGAAATAATCATTGAACACGCATGCTGAAAGAAGACAGGATAATATCAAAAAGCTTTAAATTATTTACACTTTATTGCACTGAATCTATAAGAGATGTGTCATGCATTGTCTCATACTGGCCTGTGTAGAGAGAACAACCACTGAAATAACACCACCAGCAATTTGACTTCCATCAAATTTATGGTCATATAGATCTGCTTCCTCATTTATAAGTGAGATTTCACCCAGGAATGATTCAGTGAAAAGTTGCCTGCTGGGAAGATAGCTTCGTGATCAGTGGTCTAGGTGTGCACAGGCATAGCAGGCAGCTAAAAGGGTGTTATTCAGAAATATCCTTTATTATTAAAAGAAAGGTTTATGAAAATTTTGTCATTGTGAAACATAGTAGTACTTACCTGTCTTTTTAACTTGAAGTAGAATTCTGACAGCTTGTTAGGCATACTTCATTTATTGAATTGGGCTATGATTTCTTGGACTCTGACAAAATGTCTGATTTTTTTTTTCTCCACCACTTTGAGGTAAACCCTACACAACTGCAGCATGCCAGCAATGTTTGTCTTTGCACAGAGAAGGGCACATCTCATTTGTGTTAAGATGAATACACCCATTTTAATAATCTGTATTTTACTGATATACTTATCAATATGTTTAGAGTAGACCAGAAAGAATATTTTATTCATTATAGAGAAATCAGAGCCCAGATGTGATGTTTCATTTCTTACCTGGAGTCATGGTGCATCTCTTGGCCATTTGCTTCTAGCAAGATGGATGCTTGCCTGGTGGAAAACAGCACCTGCAGGTATTCCTGCTCTGGTTCCTTTGCTTCTTACCAGGTCTCAGGCCCCAGCCCTCCCATATGCTGAAAGTATTTTGAGAATCACATGGCTTCACTGTCCTCATGGAGGCACTGCACCGTTAAGTGTGCACCTTGCACCTTGGTACACGTTTCTCAAGGAAACCCAGATAGGCGTGCTATTCTTTCTTTCATAAAACAAAAACCAAAGCTTCTAGTTGAAAGTCTAGCAACGAAAGAGTGCTAGTAAAATAAAATTAATATTACAACTCTAGCTTAAATTTAAAATGTGTTTAACAGTATCTTATTTAACTGTTTCAAACCCACATTTTATCTGCTTGACTTGCAAATTTAGAATACATAGCAACATTTTCCTTACTGTCAGTTCTGGACAGTTGGACTCTTCCTTTGTCCAGCTGTATATAAATTCAAAAATAAACATTTGCAATATGGCTGCAAATCCCTCTAATTTGTCTATCTAGGCAAAAGAAATCTTGGGTGCTCAACAGGGATTTTCCTCCATCTTTGCTTCACTCCTAATCATAGAATCATAGAATCATCGAATGGTTTGGGTTGGAAGGGACCTTAACAATAATCTAGTTCCAACCCCCCTGCCATGGGCAGGGACACCCTCCACTAGACCAGGTTGCTCAAAGCCTCATCCAGCCTGGCCTTGAACACCTCCAGGGATGGGGCATCCACAGCTTCCCTGGGCAACCTGCTCCAGTGCCTCACCACCTTCCCAGTAAAAGATTTATTCCTAAAATCATCCATGGGTATAAAGACTTTGTAAATGTTATTAATTAATGTTTGGCAATGCATGGAGGGGCTGGACGCTATCGTTATGTGAAACACTACACACCCTTACTCTTTTGTAAGTCTATCAGCAAGCTGCTCCCTGGCCTGACAGCATCTCATAGGAGCTAAAAGACTGTCATTACCCATATCGGTAAAGCCATAATTTATGAGAGATAACCAGCATGGTATAGAATCCATGCCTGATATATAAATGATGCTGATAGCAAAGTAACATCCTTTGCCCTAGGATGCACCTTCTAGCATGAAAATATTGTGAATTTGGGATGAAGATTTTAGAAAAATACTGAGTGCTTATGTGGAACTCTCTTTTAGAGAAAGCAGCAAGTTCTACATTTTTTTAACCACACCAGAATCACAAAATTTGTAATGTACTTGCATATTTCCCTTGAGTCATAAAAATCCCAAACATAAAACTATTTTTAAAAGCCCCAAAACATTTTATTCTGTACTAAATGTGCATTTCATTCAAGCAAATGATCCCTTTCTTCCATGCAGTGGAGAACAGGGATTTAGCCTGCAGGGCTTGCCACCTTTTGTGAGCAGCTCTTGGTGTGCCTGCAGTGAGGCAAGCCCATGCTGTCGTCATATGTTTCCCTATTTCCTGTAACAGTGGAAGCCCTTGAGTGCTGGCCGTGACCTATGGGTATCCCTTCCTCACTGATGCCCCGAATTTCTTTTCTCTCATCTTTTTCAGTGTCCTTTCCATAGAAACAAATGGATTTCTTTAATAAGCATGGATTTTAGGGAATCTGTTACAGCCTTCTCCAAGGGGCTGGAGCCCTGAGTTACAGAAGCGTTGATAAGCCTTAATTCATCCTCAATGCCCAAGGTACATTGGTCTTTTACAAAGTAAATTACAGTCTAAACTTAGCTGAAGTCAACAGGAAAAATCATCTGAAGAACCTGCTTAAATGGTGCAAACTCATTTTTCTGAACTGTGTGAAATCTTACTGACATGTCCGGGAGAAAAGAAACCACTGAGATGAGACTCTGAATGTGAAACATTCATCCTGAGTATTACGTTTACTTCAGAAAGCTGCAAACTCTAAAAGATGAGGCTTCAAGTTAAAACATGTTGCTTTCTGTCCTGAAAACGTTTCTGGTGGACTGATAAACTCAACATGTACATGTATCTAGTGAATGTGCACATATGTGCACACACACACACATACACACCACACTCACTCACTCAAAGAATTATCTGACAGCCTTTCATTTCCGACAGGTAGTATCAGACTGGTTAGGGAGTAATTGTGGCATGCTCACATCTGGCATGTGGGTCCAAGCGACTGACATCACATTCACATTCTGCTGGAATCAAGAATGAAGGAAGTTATTTTTTCTGTCTTGATGAATTGCTTTTTGATGGGGAGGCTTTTCTCTAGCAGGGGTATGTGCACAGACCGTAACACCTAGCACAAATGCATGCCTGAAAAATTACTATCAAATGTTTCATATCTTGCTGCTGGTGCTCAGGTTTTCCATAAACACAACTGTTATTATATCTCCTTTGAATAGCACCTGTATATCAATCACAACTGCTAATTCTATCAGGCCACCACAATGGTCAATCAGCAATGCACAAGAATTGTGCAATTGTTATAGGAATCTTCATGAGCTCTTGCTGGAGACAGTGAAATACCATGAACTTTTCCTATCACATATACCATATTATTTGGAGACATGCTGAGATTTTGCAAAGTTGTAAGTATGTCCGATGCCAACGCATGCATGAAAGAGCCTACGTCTGCCTTTGAGAATGGCAGCCTCTTCAACCTTCAGCAACCCTGTGACTAAGAGTTTCAAATAGTGCTTTCCAAACTCCCTGTATTCTCCTCCAAAGCTCTCAGTCTCTGCGATTGAAATAATTCACCCAATTAAGGATTGTTCACTAGAGAAATAAATACATAAATAACTTTTCCATAACAAATCCTTAAAAACAATTGTAGGTGGTGTCTTCACTCCAGATATGGAATGTAATTCCCATATCCTTGAAATATAGACTCTCCTGAGCACTGCCTGGCTGAAGGATTTTGTTTTTTAGAAGTCAGGTTAATGCATGCCATGCTCCACACTGATTTAAAAATACAATAGAAAGATGGCTGTGAACAGTTTTATCTGTGATTCTCACAAGTCTTAGAGGACTGTGTACATTCCCACATTCCTAATGACTTCTGTAAGGGCAGTCTGTTGTCGTTGTCCCACACCCGCTGAACGTTGGGATGAAAGTAGGTAAGAGCAGCAGAAAATATGCTTGTCAGCAAATACTACTTGCATGAAAATAACTCTTCTTCCTGCTAAATATCTTCCTTTCTCTCAGATTTTTCCTACTATGCTTTCTAGTGGACAGTGAATGACAAAAGCACACCACATACTGGGCCACGGACGGAGGAGCATGGCCAATGCACCACAGGAATTTATAACTGCCCGATTCGTGGCCCTGGGTGAGGTGCAGGGGGTTTAGCCCCCTGTTCAAGAGTAATGTGAAGAACCTGGTGAGGGTCCAGTAGAGACCCTCCAAGATGTCCATGTCTTAAGGCACACAGAGAGGCTGAGGGAGCCGGGCTTGCTTGGTCTGCAGGGAGGAGTCTAAAGTACAGTCTAAAAGCTGCCTGCAGCTGTGCAGGGGGTGGCCACCAAAGTGTCTGGGTAGCGGCAGTCAGTGAGATGAGGCCGCAGTGCTGCATCTCAAGAACTTAGAGCAGGCACCCTCTTCACTAGGAGGTGGCACAGCACTGGCACAGGTGGCTTGCAGAGGGGTCTTCATCCTTAGAGGCTTTCAAGGTTTGCAAGGCAAAGCCCCAGCAACCTTTCAGATAGCTGGAGAAAGTCCTGCTTCAAACTGGAGGTCAGAGGAGAGATCTCCAGGCTGCCATCCCAGCCAACACTTCTGTGATTCTCTGATACTTGAACCTATGAGCCATGCCACTGTGCTTCAGACCTTAAATGCATAAAATATTTAGCTTCCTTATTTAAAGGTTAAATTCACATGTTTTCTGCTTGTTGCGCTACAGTTCTCAGTGGAGGAGGTGTACAGCACCTTCTGACACTCCTCAGGACTGCGTGTGCTCAAACAGATGTCCCTGACAGAGAGGCTTCCTAGGCGTGAGGTTTGCTGTTCGTTCAAGATTCACCCTCTCTGATGTGCCAGGTGGTAGCTGTGGAGCTGGATTTTTTCACTTCAGATGCAGCTGAATACAAACCACGGATTCACAGTAGGTGCAATTTTTGCTTCCCAGCACCAACATTTCTGCAGTGCCTTGATGGGAAGTCTCAGCAGCAGAATTTAAGGTCTTGTTTTTGCTTTTCAATCTGAGAGGTTATGTGGCTGCGAGACAAGGGCAACGGGCCTGGGTTTCTCAAGCAGGACTGAATTTTTTGTGTGTACTAGGGAAGAGGATTTCTCCAAGTGAACAAGGAAAGAGGATATTGTGAAACAGTGGAGAAGCATGCAGCAGGCTTTCTGTCTCTCTTTGAGTTTGCAAAAATATGTTTGCTCAAGTTTTCTGAGATGTAGAGATTAATCTACAGGGAAAGTGATGAACTAAAATCACACCGACCCACAGATGGAAATACCTCAATACAAACACAGAAAGAATATCTATATGTCTATTTGTGTCTGTCTACTTATCTATAAATCATTTGACAATGATACATTCATAGCAACATCAGAATTACACCTGAAATCAGTCCACCTGATACCTGCACCTTGACAGCTAAAAATCACTCTGACTTTGTTCAATCAGCTTTTGCAACTGTCGCTGGCATGAACCACTTAATGAAGACAAGCCGTGGTGGTTACGTGCACGTAAATCTCTCCATCCAGGCCTTTGTTAATTTACTTTCATAATTTTTACGGCTTTTTGACATGGGAAAGTCCTCTGTGAAGACATGGTAACTAAGCTTGCAACAGGAGAGGAAAAGAGAAAGTAGTCCCCAATGGGCAATATTTCAGCTCCTCCTCTAAAAAGGGGTTAATTCAATTGCATTAAGTATATGGCATCCAAGAACAGGGGTCAGTGTTGGTGACAGGAACAGTGATGGGGGCTAGGCTCTTATTAGCATAGCACTAGAGAGAAAAATGAGAAAAACCTATGGTAAAGACATAGGAAGTAAAAAGCACCCCTTCAGACAAGTATTTGGGACTGTCCTACCTTTAAGATTGTGGCTGTGTAACCTTAGTTCTTAAATTATAAGAATACTTAAGAATCTCTCATCTTACTTTGCTTCTATTTTTGGTGCTGCTTTTTCAGTTTCTTCCTAAACCAATGTGGTGTTTTGCTGCCCTTCCTTTTTGCCAGTGTTTCCAGTCTATCTCCTCTTTATCATAATTTTTAAATAATTGTTAATAAACGTAAATGTTTCTAATTAGATCTAAGTAACCTATTGACTTCCATACTTTCCAGCAGGAGTAAATTCAAAATCCAGTACTTTTTCTTTAGGACTTAACCTTAAAACCCACAAGTACGTCACAATGGAAGGCAACAATAGCCTATCATAATTGAAATCTACGCATTTTTAAATGCATAACACATGTCAACTTTTGCAGCTCCACCTGTATTTAAGCACTTAACCATCATCACAAATTTTAGCCAATTCTGCAGGAAACTCCAGAAGAAAGAAAAAAAAGTCTTTTTCCCATACTTTATCTCTTAATACAACCAGACATTTCTCTTACCTTTTTCATCATTATTATCTCTGATACGAAGTGTTAGAAAATTCTAGACTGTTGTTTAGAACTCACATCTTTCTCAGAAAAATTGTCCTATCACCTTTTGCAAGCTAACAGACGTGGATTCACTGCATCAGGTTTTTGGTACAAAATTTACTGCAATATCCCATTGCAAAGGAAAAAGTACCCCAGATATGACCGTAAAAACACTTCAGCTTTAACCTTGCTTTTACTCTACCTTACCCTTTACCCATCAGACAAGTTTCTCTCCAGCTTTTGATTACTTTTCTTGTCCACAGCTACCTTCAGAGCAGGAGTTGGCACACTCTTCTTGCAGGGATGTGATTGAAATGAGACACCTACAGTTTCTGCATAGTGTGTGCTCTGAAGATGGAGTTTCAATATGTGCAAAAAATACTGCCTTGGTTGAGGGATATGGAAAAACCTCCCTGTCTTTTTAAGTGGATAGCTATTTTAGTTCTGACTGCTGTCACTAAAAGGGTCCAGCAAATGTGTCTCTAAAAATATGGATATTATTTTTCAGCTATAAATAGGTGCTTTGATAAATGAATGCAAACCTCAGAGAGATTTTAGCGGTTGCAGACACATGTAATAACTTGCCCCGTGGTAGATGTAAGCCACCTTGCACTCAGAGCAAGAGGTAAGAATGTGCAGCTGGGTGATGGATAACCACTGATGAGCTGCATGTTCAGCCCTTTGCTCAATATTTTTTGTCTGGGTATCTGGCCTGAGTCTTTTGAATAAAATACAGCTACAAGCTTCCAGTCAAAGATGACATGAAGGTGGGAGCAAACTGAGATTCATCACGTCAGCCCAGCTGGTGAGCTGGTGCAGGTCAACTCCACCAGGTCAAGAGGGTTTAGGCCCATGGACCACCTACTCTTGCAAAAAATACAGGAAAGTCTGGGGGATGTACCAGGGCAGCGCTTGTCCTCTGCCCTGTGACATCTCCTTTACAGCAGAGGTTAAATAAATTAAGAAGTCACAACCTGGACTGTATTTGCCATCTCTGCCATGGCTGAGAAACATGCTCAAATTTTCATAAGCATGCATCTGCCAAGGCAATGAGCAGCACTATCTCTTGAGCATGACAGAGTCCCCAAATAATGACAGCTTAGTTTTTGTTGATTTCCTTTTTATTTCTTTAACAGCAACACAACAACAACAAAGCTGCCAAGGAACTAATAATGCTTCTCATTACCAAAACTGAAATAACCAAAATTCCAAAAATGCCCATTGAAGTGGTCTGCTATTTTTAAACAAAATGAAGATGTGCCAGAAACTCCTGAAAGTGCATGAGGGACTTTGCTAAAACTTGTTGATTTATGTGGAAAGCACTGACATGGCAGAGTCTTATAAATTCCTCAGATCAATACTGAGCTTGGCTTGCTGAAGCTGGCAAAGGATGCTGGGGCTGGAAATCAGGAGCCGCTGACTCCCCTGTCTGTTGCTAAACTGCTAGCTCATGAATTTCTATTAATGTCGACAGTATTTTTAGAAATGCTCCATGTTACTCTTTTCACTTACCCATTTGAATATCCTTGTTTTCTCTTGACTTGTGGGCTGAACTGTAGTTATTGTTTTCACATTTTACAGCAGAAGTGACCAATTTGTGGAGGTACAGCAGCATTCCTCTTGTTGTCTCCTGACTGTAAGCTAAGGGCAGGCTACCATAAAACCAACATCTGCTGTTCTTGCTTCTGTTTATCACTGTTTCTTAATCCTTAACTTTTACTAGGACAATCAGTTTTACGTGTCTTGTCTGGTGCAGTTGAGAGAGGATGTTTTCGCGCTTATAAAGATTTTAATTCAAGGTTAACTCAAACATCAGAGTTTAACAGCCTCTAGAACTCAGTTTACAGTATGCTGATCTGTCTGACCTGGCTAATTATGCTGGGGGCCAATTAGCGTCATGATGGGTGTAGTGTTAGAGGGGTTATGATGGGAGAGATGGGAGCTGCACCCCTGCATAAGGAACTAGTTTTGCTCGGTGATGCTGAGAGGAGCACAGCGCTTTCACACAGCTTTGCTCAGGGTAGAAACTAGTGTTGTGAAAGATCAAATGACAGCAAACCTCATTGTTTAGCCTCTTGCCTCTGGAAGATAGAGGTTTCTTCCCCAAACTGGCTGGGATTTTTTTTTCAGCAAAGCCTCCCATATTTTATTGATTTCTGGTGGATTGTCAAAACGGAAACTTTTCATGGGGAAGGGGCAGTTTCCCTCAGTTTCTGGATTGACGACACTGCTGCTGTGTCCACTTGGAAATGAGATTATGACTTTCTAATAGATCTGTGAAAGCATATAAAACCAGGAGCAGTCCAGAAAACAAATTTAATTACTAGGAAAGAGGATAGGAAGAATATAATAATGATGCTGTGTAAATCCCTGGTGTGCCTGTGTGCTGGATGGCCTGTGCAATTCTGTTTCTGCGTCTCAGCGGGGATATGTCAGAAGTCAGAAAAGCCCAGCCATGGGCAGGGGGTGACCAGAGGTGAGGCACGGCCTCTGCCTGAGGAATGAGAGGGTTCTACCTTGGAGAGGACCTGACAGGGTGGAGGTGAGGGAGCCCTGCAGAGACCCGAGAGCAAGGGGCACGTGGGGAGAGGAACAAAGCTCAGTGCCTTTTCCATCACGTGTTGTGCTGCAGGGACACCAATCTTCAAACCACCTGCGGCTGAGCCGGGGCACTCCCTGGTGCAGGATATGGTAGGTGCTAAAATCCCACAACTATGTAAAAGACATTGAGCTGCTCAGAGCAAAAACCAATAAGAGCTGCTAATTACAAACCCAGCTGCCATTGCTGAGGAAGTCCTGGGCTGCCAGCTGTGCTGGGGCAGTGATCAGGGGCAGCTTCATGACACACTTGCTCTGCCCTCTCCCAAACATTGGCTTTTGGCATCTGCCAGTGATGGGACACAAGGTGAGATGAAAATTTGGTGTAACCTGGTACAGCACTTCCTATGTAATAACTTTTGAAATTCCTTACCTGAAGTTTCAAAGGACCAAAAGAAATAACAGCTGATATCTGAATAAGATGTTTAGAAATTATGCTTTGCACATTTTTTCTCAGTATCAGGCAGCTACTTTGTAACCTAGCTGTGCGGGGCTGTGTGAGATGCTCAATCAGGCATGTTGGAGGTTTCTCAATGCCTAAATGCTTATGTTTTAAAAGTCTATTAAAAACTGTTTGAACACTCCTTAGCAAGAAAGTTTTCTGCACAAAGGGCTGCAGTTTGCTTCAATGGGAAACAGAAACAAACAATTCTCCCTTTAAAGAGCTCTGCTTTTTTCAATGCACATACTTTTTTCTACATGTACAGTAAGTACCAGGAACTGCTGTTAGCTCAGACATACAAATATAAAACATACCAATCATTAAACCAACAATTGTGTAAACTGGAGATACATGTTTTATATTCTTCTAAAAAAGTTGAATTTACAGGATGCAGTCAATAATTTTACACTGATTCATTGTAAAAGGGAAAAGATACAAATCTGCCAAAGTGGAAAATCCTGTATTCCCAGTAGAATCAAACCTTTTTCTCAAACACAGAATGCCCAGAGGAGGTAAGGCTCTACCTGCTATTACTTTGTGGTGAAAAGAGTTTACATTAATGAAGATACCAAGGATGCAGCCTCATAAACCCACATCAGGCTACCTTCATGGCAAAGGGCACAGCTTGGGATCTGATGTGAAGTACAGTTAGGGAAGCATGTTGGAAGCAGCTGTGGATACCTGTAAGCTGTAACTTGCTAGATTCAGCTAAAGCATCTCTCAAGCTGATAAGAGACGAGACAGAGACAGGATCACATGCTCATATCCTCGTCAATTTGTTTCCTACTGGCCTTATTGAAGGAAGCTGCTACCGAGCTATTTTACTTTAGGAAAAATCCTGAGGGAGGGTGAGCAGTGTAAACAGCACTTGCCTCGCTAAGGGGATGGGCAAGGCAATCCCTGTGGAATACAGCCTGCAATTAAAAGCCTCTGTGTCTAGCGAAAGGGAACAGAAACTGCACTATAAACCGCCTCCTGTCATCTGTCTATAGAGAGCATCCTGCTTTCACAGACGACAAGAAACAGGTCCACCCATCTTTTAATTGCTGAATGAAACTGCATGGCTTTTAACTGGAGGGATGCGAAGAGCTGAGGCTGTTGTTCCTCACCCATGCAGAGGTAGGCTCTTGTGGGGGTCTGTCCCACACTGACTGGTACCACAGGCCACTTAAGTGGGCATGGAGATGGCCTAGGAGCCCGACTAACAAACCTTGTGGGATTTACTGCAGTCAGGTTATCTGTGGAAGAGTCTTCTGCGTATGCCGTCTGGGTTTGAATGTGAGGAACAATGATAAAAATCTCAGTGGTGGATGACAGGATTCGCTGCTACTGTGAGGGCTGGTGACCAGCTGTCCAGAGAAGCATAAGGCTACAGCGGGATCACTGAGATTTATGTGATGCACTTCCGAACAAAAAAAAATAAAAATAGCTGTCAATTGCAAAAGGAAGGTGAAACACCCATCTTCCTAATGGAGATGGAATAGTCTTCTAATAATATTTTGCAAGAAATAATGATGCATGAACAGAAGTTTTCTAGACAACTCTCTGATGCAGTTACCTGCTCTTGCAGGACCTGCACAAAACATTTTGCTACTCTAATTTTGAGTTTCAAAAGTGTTTTCATGTTTACATGCAAGCAGTCTTTCGTCTAAAGAGCTGATGGGTCTAAGTATGGACAACGCGAACATTCACCTTCCCCATGTTGCCTTCACTACAATGGGACACTTAGCTGTAACATTTCCCAGGTATGTTGTGCAACCAGGTCCATAGTTCTTGTAACAGCTACAGTCTTCTTGTTATTTACAACAGCCTGTTTTGCTTTTCGTGTAAGTCCCCATTTCCCCCCTTTGTTTGCTTGTTAAATGTTATAATTTTTTCTCACTTAATACTTGCTTTGAAACTGGGGTTTTCTTCTGTGCTTTTATTTTTGATTACAGCTTACAGCACTGGATAATTTCTAGTTTCTTATCCCAGGCATTGACTGTGCTTTTGTTTTTATGTATTTCCGTGGCATTTGTTACAGCAGGTTTTCCAGAAGCTCTGAGGTAAGAACCCCCCTTACCAGAAGTCCCTGCTGGGAAGACACCCCTTGGAAACACTCCAGCTCCTTGAAGGAATGTGGCTTTGTCCAAGAGGCATCCACCTGCTCCTGGTGGCCACGCAGCAGGGACAAGTTATGCTTAAGGATTTGCACACTGGAGCCTTCCTTACACTGCACATTGCTAAGAAGTGTGGGGAAAAGGAGCTCAAGAACGGAAGGGAAGACTGAGAAGATGAAGAAGGACAGTAACAAGGAGCAGGTGGAGGCCTGCCAAAGCAGAGCTGATACATGATAATGACTGGTAACATTAGAGCATAAATAAGGGAAGAGGTAAAAAATGAGGGAGCGTGTGGAGATGGTCTGTTATCTTTGCAGAATTTGGGTGATACTAGTGTGGCCAGTGGGCAAACAGAACTCAAGGGACCATGGCAGCAGCTGCTGACCATGGTGTGCAGGTGGCCGCAGGGGAGGAGGAAAGTGGCTGAGCTGTGCAACAACCTTGGGCAGGAACCCGAGGCCCCAGCAGGGAGGCAGGGCAAGAGGCAGTCTGGGTGCTTTTTCCCAGACTTCTCACTCCTTTTGGATGCCTTTCCTAGGCGTGTTGGTTTGGCATTTCTATCCACTGTCTGTGCTGGTCTCCAGTTGGTTGGTCACCACGTTCCTTCTTGTGGTGCATGAGAGGCTAGCGGCTTGCGTCAAGGTCGTGCAGCTCTCTCTGGGCTGGTTCCTGGCACTGCCAACCATGGGGACTGGGGAGCCTGTCCTGTGGAAACACCGTGCTATACCTGGCCACTCTCATAGCCCTCCTTGGGCACCTGCACTAGCCTGTCTTGGAGAAAGATGGGTTACATGGACCTTTAAGTCAGACCTGCAGCAGATGCCATCACAGTATTGTAAATAGGACATAGGAATTAATCAAGTTATTCCTACCTCAAGAGCTTAACTCCTGACACATCTTTAGAGAAAGAGAGGGAGTTTTGATTTAAAACATTGAGGTGAGAGCATTGGCCTAGAAAATTGCCCTACTGTTTAATTACATTTAATGAATTTTAAAAGGGAGCCTTTTTTGGCTGTGAATTCATCTGGCTTCTGCTTCTAGCCATTTGATCTTGTTAAGTCTCTGTCTGCTGAAACACTCTCTGCTAGTATTAATAGCCTCCACATGCAGCTACTCCTAGACAGGGAGCAAGTTACCTCTTGACTTTTCCTTGGCTAAATTGACTAGACTGTGCTTCTTTGGTAAATAGATTTTCCTGGGCCTCCCATCATTCTCCTTGTTTTCCTCTGAGCTCTTTTCAAGGTTGCAATGTGTCCATCATGCAGGCTCCCAGCAGAGGTGTGGGATTCTGTAGAGCCTGCACAAATGCCACATAAAGCTGCAGGATAACACCTCCCTGCTTCTTCTGGTCATAGTCCTCTGTTTATTACTGATTTTGTTAGGCATGCTGGCAGGGCAGTGTCAGTGGGTTAACCTGCTTGACTATGAACCTTTTTGAATCCTGGCTTTCCAAATTATGGCTGTATTTGTGTGTCCTGCAGCTTTCAATCCTACATGCATATCTGGAGACATAATGCAACGTGGTAATAAGAAGTTGTCTTACTATTAGGATACATATCTGACAGTAGTCATGACCTGATCTATTCACCATTCCACCGGTTCTGTCTCATCTTTCAAATTTTCTAGCTGTATGTTTGTCATCATCTAGAGGAAAATACAGCAAATAGCAAAGGACTGTGAACAGACTCCTTTGGCCTGCCAGAAATGCCTCCATTTGTCACCTGTCTGTGTGAGTCTGAGATCTAGCAGCAGACAGGCGTGTGAATACGGGTGTGCCAAGCTGATCACAGAATCACAGAATGTTAGAG
>NW_010132586.1:0-3469 GCF_000699245.1 Pterocles gutturalis
GGGGGCAGGAGGCAGGAAAGCAGCAAAACTTCAGGGCATCAGCAGCAAAATGGGCTTTTTATTTTTTTTTTTCTTTGCCCCTTCTCAAGCTGAAACTTGGAGAAAACAATAAGCAACCCTTCTGCAAAGAGTTTGGGGGGAGGAGGGGGGGGAATTACCTTTAAGAGTCCGGAGGAGTGACCCAAGCTCTCTTCTCTTTAATAACCCAGTGGGAGCATGAGGGGACAGTTATGAACACACTGCCCTGTACCTGTTAGCAAGAGGGATTTGAGATGAAAACAGTGGGTGATTCTTTGTTTTTTGACCATAAATCTGTTTTTTGGTTTGGTTTTTTTTTTGGTAAATATTTCCCAAGCTGCAGCAGAGCGCAGACACTGGGGTCTTGGGGGCAACTGGCCTGTGCTGGGGCAGCAAACCCCAGCGGGATGCCAACCTGCAAGTGTTTTGGGAAAGGATTAGAGCAGAAGAAGGAGGAAATATAGCCCCCAAAAATCACATTTCTCAGTCTACTCCAGAAACAAAATAAACGTGCACCACGGAGCGTGGGTACCAAACCAGGAGTAAATGGTTTGTAAACAGCCCCAGCTGAGGAAATGGAGGAAAAGGTTCATGTTAAGAACTTACCCTGCACGGTCATGCTGGCTCTTAACGCTCAGGGTCCTGAGAGGTAAAGCTCTTAAAGGCAGCAGCGGTTTGGAGGAAGGACAGAAGGCATTTCGCTGGAATTGGCCTGGTTTAGAGCCCTTTGGGTGCTCTGTGAATACAGCCCCAGCCAGGGCTGGGTTATGTGTTATTTTAAAACAAATTATGTTAAGACACAAAAGAGATGCAATGAAAGAGGAAATAAAGTAAGTTTATAAACAGAAGTACTTCAAAGACTACTTGAAAGCCAGGAAAAAATAGGGAAGAAGAATTCCATTTAAAGAGAAGGAGATCTCTGCTGGTTGTTGCCCGTGTGTTTCAGTATCCCTGCGAGCAAAAGGAAACTCTTTTGTGCCACCTAATGTTAAGTACAGATCACTGTTGTCTGCTTCGCTGCCCATCACACACTGTGTGCGTGGGGAGGCCTCGGGGTGCTCTCAGCCCAGCAGAGCGGGGCGGCCGGGGGTGCTCAGCATCCCAAATTCCCACCAAAGCAAGGGCAAGAAGAGAAACTGCAGCTCCACAGCCATGGGTCAGGTTATCTTCTGAATTTAGGAAATTATTTTAAAAAAGAACTCAAGAGAGGGTGGAAAAAAGTGAGGGGTATAATCATAAGAATGAGAAACTCCAAATTTGGTCTTTGTTATAATAAAGCATAAAAAAGAATGAGTGTATCCAGGATTTACACAAGCCACCCGCCATCAAGCATCTGTCTCAGCAGCCTCCCAAACCTCTGGGCTTACGGCGGTTTCTCCATCAGCTCTCCTTTGAGGACCGAAGTGGCCTCGCCTGTGCAGCCTTTGCACACACGTGTCTCCCAGGGCGAAGAATTTATGGTGTGTACTCAGCAGCCGTTCCCACTAATGGAAGATATTAATTTAGTCTGGGAATATCGCACACGGTCCTTTAAAGAAGAAGGGGTTGGAAGAAAATGTTCCTCTGATAACGATGAATTACGCTGCTTTGGTGGTTTTTAACGCAGAGCAGTAAACATCTTTAACTGTTTTTGAGGCTGAATCTCCTTTGTTTTTTATATGATGTGGAGCCTGAGGCTTCCTTCAGATTTAAATTTCAAATATTCTCAAGCTGGGCTCTCCTCGCCTCTGGAGAGGGCCAGGACCATGGGAGGAGGTTCACTTGAAAGCCAACGTCACTACGAGTGAGCAGAGATGCCCTCTCCATAGTGGTCCTTATAGATCATTCAGCTTATGGACTGGTCAATCCATACCTAGACTGCATTTGACCAAGATCCTTTCAGAATCCCTCAAAATTAAGTATTTTGAGTTTTTCTTTCTTTGTTTTTAAGTAGCAATTCCATAGGTTCCATAGAGCACCTGGTCCCATTGGACCTGCATCAATGTACTGACATCGCTGATGATTTTTGGGGCAGATCTAGACGTTGATGGAGACATGTTGGAAACCCAAGTCCTTCCCCCAGGAGCCAGGGAGCATGCAGGGCTGGGGGGATGCCCTTCAGCCAAGAGTCCCATCCCAAAACCCAGACACCATCCATCATTTCACTCACCAGGGCAGTTTCTATTCCATTCTGTGAGCTCCTCCATGAAATTATTCATGTCCCTGCACAATCCCATTCAAGGCTCCATCCTATAAGAAATGTATAGATGAGATTTTAGGCAGGTGACTGGTCCTGCTGAGCATCCCCAAAAATACCCACAGCAACCAGGGGCTATGTTTGTACTCATGTTCTCCTTTTTCTAGCATCCTGTAACCAGCGGGCTGGAAAGGCTCCGCAGCAATTATGTGTTTGGGATACGCGATAGCTACAGTTAAGGTCTTTACAACTGATTGCAGGACAAAATTTACTTGCAATGTGCAAGAGCCCATTTCTAAACCCCAGTCTTTCAGCTGCTTTCCATTATATATACTCTGAAGAATCAAAAGCAATTAGAGCATACAAAGCCAAAATGGTAAATAATTTCCAAATCCAAATCTTTATGAAAGCAACAAACATCTATTTTTTTGTTAACTCTGTAAGATACGGAAAGGGCCAAACTAAATAACTTTTGGTTTAATGTGATGAAAAGAAAGCCAGACTTCTACGCTGAGGACTGATAGGTGAAATCTCACTCCAAATGGATTCTTGGCTGAGTTTTTAAGATGCAGGAAAGCAGGGTAAGGAAGAGGATTTCAAGCTACCATTTACACGGTGGTGATGTGAACGGTGCCGTGGTTTACACGCGCTTGTGAAGGGATTTGTACACGGATCTGTGGCTCGCCGATTCACAGTGAGCGCTACGCCAGCCTGCAAATATTTGTAGAATCCCGTCCTTAAGTAAAATGGTAAAACAGTATTAAAAATTGGAAGAGGTTAGAAAGAGGAGAGTGAGGAAGAGCTGTCATTGGTAAGAGCCTGAAAACAAGTTGTTAAAAAGTTAATAGTAAATATATTTTTTTTGAGGTGTTATCAACCTCTGGATCCGGGTTCTGCAGCTCTGGATCGATGTTCTGCCGGCACAGAGCAGTGCTGAGACAACACCAAGGAGTCTGCTGCTGCTAAAGTATTTTTTTAACTGTGGATCTTTCCAGCAGCGACTGTGAGAACCTGGCAGCAGCCAGTGCATTAAGGAACCGAAAGTGCTGCTCCATTATTCTGCTGCTGGATTTTTATTTTTCAAATGATGCCAGTCCTTGAGTTCTACACCTCAAGTACAAACAATATTTACCCAACGTAGAAATGCCATTTCTGAACAGAAGCTGTTTTCCTTTTTGGCCAAAGCATCAAGTTGAGTTTCTTTTTTTTTTTTTTTTTTTTTTTGCATCTATATCTTCAGACTTTGGGAAGGAAAACAAAACAAAACAAAACAAA
>NW_010132587.1:0-8621 GCF_000699245.1 Pterocles gutturalis
TATATTTTTAAGCATGAGGTTTCTGACTCATTTGCCACAATTGCAGTCCATAAGACAAAAGAGAACAATTACAATCAAGGATCCTTGTACCGCTTAGTCAGGGAATCTGCCGGATAGCTGTGCTCTAAAGTACATGCTTTCTATTCTTTGTTAGCAGAATTAAGCATTAAAAACACAAATCAAATGTAGGCTTTTGTACTGTTACCTGCAAATACAAAACTAAAGAGCAGGTATGCTTCCTTCTTGTTCAGGGAAATCCTCCATGAGAATACTTTTCTTCATCTGGTGCAGAAGTTGACATTTTTCCCAGATGTCATGTGAATTCTTATTTTGTGGGAGCTAGCCACCCAATATTTGATCTTCTGGTGCCTATTTTACTTCAGTTCATCCCATTTTAGAGGTTTAGATTAAGAGCTAGCTGCTGCTTCTATTAATGGTAGCTTGAGATGCTGACCAGATAAGATTGTCTAAATGAGTTGCCCAGAAAGATCAAGACTCTACACCTTGTGCTGATTCTGTAACTGTTGCCAGAAAAGATCCTGAGCCCTATCTATTCACTGGTATATCTCATGAGATATGCTGTTTATTTCACTGTGTTCAAAGATGTATTTAAATAAAGTATTTATTAACGTTTCTTATTCCATGATGACAAGACGTTACCCTGAACGTCTGAAACTGGAACTATCCATATAGACTGTTCTAGCTTCATATTATCTGGATTTCCAAAGTGAACCTTAGTGTTTGCTTGGTATTATTATACTTGTGGAAATTTTAAGAATGATGATTTAATGTGCTTTGAGATGGATTATTTGGAGGGGAATAGAGTTTCGTGTGATCCCATCTCTCTCTTATGAATTAGCTCATTGCTTAAGTAAGATTTAGCCTCATTAATCTCTCAAATAAGAAAGCTCAGACCGGTTTAGCTGAAAGTAGTGAGGATGAGGACAGATGGTTACATTCAGTAGAGGTTAGGTGATATTAGATGTAACAATAGAGAAAGAAGAAACCCAAGTCCAGTAGAGAAGGTTCAGGTCTCTCTGATTTTTTTGTAAATACATTTGCATATGACTCCTTTAATTGGGAGGAAATATTTTTTGCTTCCATTTTTCATTATTTTGCTTATTTAATAAAACTGCATATTAACTTTCCTCACTTAACTGTTCTGTTCTTGAGCTGTGTCCAATGATTGTAATGTCATATGTGAAAGATCTTTCCATGGTTGTTTGTTCTTTAGTGTTTATGTGCACTAAAATATGAAAATGCTCAACTCCAGGACAGCATAAATGTTACAATGAATCTGGTATACTGTCATAGTCATTGTAGAATTGGCTGTCTGTAAGCTGCTGAGTTATCTAAATTGTAACTAACATACAAATATCTACATACAGAATTCAGCTTTCCAGTATGAGCCATCTTATTTTGTTGTTGTTGTTGTTTTTCTTCTTCAAATGTAAATTGATCTTAGGATAACAGGAAAATTCTGGTTGGAGGAGGTCTCAGGGAGTCCAGCTTCTTCTTCAAAGCAGCATCAGCTATGGGTTTAGAGCTGGTTGCTCAGATGTTGACTACAATCTGATCTTGAAATTTACAGTACACAATGGGTGTGAATTTTCCATTCTCAAGTAACATAAGGACTGAAGTTAAGATAAGACCAGTAACAATATGCTGTTCCACAGTTCTTGGGCAAGACATCCTGAAGTACATCCTTTATGTTATTTATAAAGGCACACAGTCAGACAGTCATGCTAAGTGTCAAGGAGGATTTTCTCCCTCCTTTCTCTCTCCTTCATTGTTCTCATCTAATCCCTAATGATAGACAGGAAACTGGTATTCACACACTTTTAAACAAAACAAATAAAACAACCAGGCAAAACTATGGATGTTCAAAGGCACTGGTAGGTAAATAAAAATCATTCAGCCCCTGATTAAATTCCAGCCCCAAATGACACAGTGGAATGAATTATTGGATGATGTGCTAACGTGCGCTATGTGCTAATGCTTTTGGGCTGTTTTGAAATGGCAGCTGTAGGCAGTTAAGAATTTAGCAGCCCAGGTGTTACTAGCAGTTTGCAGGAAGCAAGATAGTGTACTGTGAGTGAAGAATTGACAGATTGTAGCCTAGCTCTTGTTATTTCAGTGACATGCTGCGCAACTTCAGCAAAATGTCTGTTCTTTCTCCTTTTTGTTTAACTGCTGGAGGCATTCCTTAATAGTAGAACAGGGTTTTGTACAATATTATTGTTACTATTAATTGGTAATGCCGTTGGTAGTATCAGTGGAGAAGTAAAAGGCTCACTTGATATCAGTACTAATCAGTTGTCTCATCTTTTTTGTTGTTGTTCAACCAGTTAAAGCAAAAGATGTTGAATGGTAGGCATATAATAATTTTTGGATAACGTTTTCTTATGTACTACAGTGACTTCAGGAAAATTAATAAAGAGGCAAAACAGGCACTATATGTGGCTATAAGAAAGTTAGGAGTATCAGTACAACATATGATAATGAAACTCAGAAAAGTATTTAGAGATAGGCCTGATTTATGTTGAAGCTCTAAATATAAATGCCAACAGATAGCAGTGAAATTACTAATTGTTGAATAGCCTTTTAAAAGTAGTAGTCACTGTTCTTTAAGTTTTAAAAACTAGCAGTTGGACTAGATGATCATTGTGAGTCCTTTCCAACTGCACTACTCTGTTCTATTTTATTCTAAAAGTTTAAGCCTTTACTGAACAATCAAGCCTTTATTCCCTTCAAATTTCTCAAGCTAAAATAAGAACAGGGCATTAAAAAAGAAAGCACAGCATTTTAAGGGACTCACAGTGAGTAACTGCATGTTTATGGTTTAATAATGTAGCTATTAGCTTGCGCAGTATATTCAGTGTTATGGTATTTTAATTAATCTTATTACAATTTTCGGTCAAATTGGTGATTAAAATCTTACACTTGGACTGCCATATTTTTTCAAAACAAACAAAAAAAATAAGTGGACGTGAACAGCGGATAATTTCTTCTCATTCCCATCTCCTTGCTTTGTCTCCAGATCCTCAAACTGTCCCGATTGGGGGGGCGGGGAATACTATATGATGTGCAAGTGTGTCTTTTCCCAGGCAGCCTCTCACTGCTGCTAGTTATTCTTTGGCAGTGTGAATCTTTCATCTTGGCATTATGATACAGCCTGAATGAGAAAATTAACATTAATAGCAGCAGCAAGTGCGAGGAGAGCTAGTTTAGGCTGCTAAATTTCATCCCTGTCTAGTACTCTTGGGGAAGGTAGGACCACTGAGACTCGATGTGCGTGGAAAGAGAACCGAGGCAGTGCATTTGGACTTTATTTCCCCCTGTTCTTGGGAAAACGTTCTTCCTCAGTGCTCCATCTTTCCATGCTTTTTTATGTTCTTTTTGTGAAACATCCGTATGTGAATAAATTTATTCAGAGAATAAATTCACCTGCGAGCAAACCTATTTGGATGCATGAGTAAGAATTTTAGCTTTTTTTTTTTTTTTTTTTTTTTTCCTTGAGGTGCTTCTCTCCCATTAATGTCTATAAGGAGTAGTAAATATTCAGTTTTGATAACTCAAAATTGAGGAAGAAGAGAAGAAAATAGATGTTTTAAGTTAGAAACTCCCAATTTTTAAGGCAACTATGTTTTTGATGTTTGGGGAGTGGAGGTGGGTTAGTTTGGGGTTGGTTTTTAATGTCTTGCTCACAATTTTGAAGGCCATTATTAGAAATTATATTCAGGCAAACTTTTGGCATGACGTCAGATGGTGTTGCCAACATCAGAAGCGAAATGATAATTCTTATTGACATCTATTTCAGGCAAACAGGAGTGAATTTTCATGGGACAAAATAAATGCACTTTATTAGCTCTTAGATACTCTCTCTGATTTTTCAGAGGCTTTCTGTAAATGATGAGACACAAGAATACAGTGTTAAGGTATGCATACAGATGGTTAGGCTCTGGCCTGAGGTTTAGCGCACTGAACAAACAGTAGGAAGCTACAAGACGTGACATGAGAGATCACTAGACCTATGGAGCAACAGGGTGAGAAGACAACAGGACTTAAAAATAGCACTGTGAGGAATAGCTGGGTTTCACAGGTTTTTAGAGTTTATGAGAAAGAGCCAAACCTCACCAGTAACTGGGGTGTGTATTGGAAACCTTCTGAGAAGTGAGACTTTGCAGAGCGAGTGGTGGCTTGTTAGTTGTATCAGTGATACCATGTAAGGCTGAGGTGACCTAGGTAACAATATCAGAAATCCTGAATTTGACGACATTGTAGCAAATCTGGGATTAGTGAGAAAAATGTAATTAGGTGCAAGTAGTTGATCTGGGAGGAGGCAAGGGTAGACACGGATGGAGAACAAGCATGTGGAAATGGAGAGAAGGGCAGATGAAAAGGGCAGGTCATGCTTAAGCAAGCCGATGACGGTGAGTGTGCTTGTCTGGTTGGACCTTGCACCTTATCATGGCACCCTGTTCTGTCTCAACTTTGCCCCTGATTGCTTTCCGTGTGAGTGTGCTCTCGTGTGTGTGCATGCACATGGTGTGTGACCAGGACTGTGTAGTGAATAGGATGAGAGGTTGGGGTCCAGCTGCTGGTGAAAGGGCTGGGCGGTCACAGGAGTCCGTAAGTTTGGGGTAGTAGCTGTAAGGGTAGCTGATGTAGTAACTGTAGTTATGGGGTAGTAATGGGGTAATAACTGTAGGGGTACCAGCTACTGCAAAGACCAGGAGTCCAGGGCCAGTTGCCAGGGTCTGTGTGTGTGACTGCCTCCTGTCCTAATACCTGAATGGGACTGGGCTAACTGTGCTGTTGGTGTTCGTGTGAGTGCTGCTTGTGTTTATGGGGGTGCCAATAAAGGCACGTTTCTCCAATTGCATTGACCTGTGTGGCCAGGCATGTTAGCGCCATGTGCACCCCGACCCTTTTGTGTATGTGTGGACCTGTGCTGGAAGTGGGGAATTGCAGCATCCAGCCTCCCTCCCTCTGGGTGTGGAGGAACCACATGTTGCAGAACCCACCGTCTGCAGACTGTGAGCCATGCAGCATCTGCAGGGGCACGGCGAACCATGTAGTGAGTGAGGATCCCCTGGCTGTGTTGGGGGTCAGGGCAGACGGGCGTGGGACAGGTTGGGGCAGGGACCTCCCCCCATGGCCCTGTCCCACCATGCCCAGAGGTGGGTGAACAGAGCCAAGACAGCGACTGAGGTCGTGGCCCCAGGACTGCCAGGCATAGCCATGGGGACAGGGAGGCTGCAATGCACAGCAGGGAGAGATGCACTGAAGTGCACTCCCGAATGTAGCGTGGGGGCAGCCCTTGTGCTGTGTCTGCTCCTGTTAGGCCACCACATGGCTGCCAACTGAGTATGGAGTATTTATTAGACCTTAAAGACACCTGCATTAAGCAGAGTTGTCAAGCTGTGGGCATTACACCTGAGATTTGTCATCTTGTCTCACTCTGAGGAGCTGCTAAGCTCTGATGGTAGGAAGCCTTCTTTCCTGCTCTGTCATCTCATGTGCTGGATAGGGCACGCTTGAGCTTCCTCTGGGAGCAGTTTGCAGTCAGTCAAAAGTGAATTTGTACTTCTCAAGTGTATGCATGGACCTCTACTCTAACTCTGTCTATACTGACGTATTTGTTTCCAGGATTCTCATAGGGGAATATCTCTGTGAAGGAAGTCCTTTCGCCTACTTTGTCTAGAATTTGAGTGATTTGATCTCTTTCTCATTAACAATTTCTTACTGTGTTGAATAAGCATTTACAGTTTATTTTCCAGCCCACCTGAGGTGGCTTCCCTTCACACAACTGATATAAAAAAGTTCGCTGTGTTTAGTTAATATTTGAACACCCTTGTCACATTATTTACAGAAATCTGTTCTCAGCTCACTAGTCGAGTTTTTTGTACAGTATGCTAGCTTTCATTTCCCCAGAATTGTCTGTGATTACTGTAATCTTTCTAAGGTGTGTAATCAGTCTGGCATTTTCTGGGAAAGGCCTAGCAAATTGGTATATGATGAAGAAATACACAGTGTGAAACAACTGTACAGGTGGACATGAATTTCACTACTAGGCACTTGGAGTTTGCGTAATTCCCGCATCCCGTGTCATACGGCCGCTTTATCAGCAGTTCCTTCTCTCATCTAGCAGGTCTCTCGGAGCTTCGAATGTGCTGCAAGAGGTTGGTCTGTGCCCATTTCAACAAAAGTGACTTCAGCTGTCTGTCTCATTCCTTTGCTTATCACAGTGTGACAGAAGATGCTTATGACTTAAAAATTAAAAACGGTTAATTCAAGTGATTTGCTCAAGTAAGTGAGATTATTAACTTGAGTATTAGCATTGTGGGCACAACGTTGCTCCTGCTAGCTCTATTGCACAATATTGAAAGGGTAGGGTGGATAACTCAGGGAGAAATCATGGTGGTATCTTATGCTGCAGCTGCTTTTGGCATGAGTGTATGTCCAGTGCAGTCACATATGAAGGCATCCACTACTGTCACAATTCTGTAGCTAATAGCGTAAGAGGGAATCAAAGCCTTAAAAAAATTTATTTTCAACATCTTTTGCTAAAACATATTAAATCATGACATTGCAAAATATTTCTGGAGTTGAAGGTTGGCTGTTCTGGAAACAGTAATTTAGAAAAAATATAGATGCATATGTTGTTTGCAAACTTTGTGAGCAAAAACAAACTTATCCTTAAAAATGTAGATTAGAGGTTGCCCTAGTGTTCTGTTCATAAACTGTTAATAAACCAGCATAAAGTTAATTGATTATTATAAAATATAACAGAATATTAACATTTTACCATTTTAGCTTGATTTTCTGCTGCTATAATATTATATTTGTATCTCTGTTTTGCTGTTCTGAATAGGTATCATGTTTAAAACATCAGTGGATTAGTTTTAAACTTTTTAAAAACAGAAACATTAATGTAATATAAACAGGAACAGTAAATATTACAAGGATACATTATTTAAATAAATTATATTATATCATCTGGAATATTATAGACTTGATGGCATTGCCACTGAATTTTATTAACTCTTCGGAAGTCCTTAGTAGTTTAATTGGAAATGTTGAATGAAGGCTTACCCGGTACATGAGAAATTCCCTCCAAAATGGACTCACTTAAAAATGGTCAAAGGGAAAGAATTGACAGATTAATAGGCTAGGTTTCAGGGACGTGTGTGGTATTTAATTTTGTATAAGTTTTAATTAAAGTGTCATTTTATTCTGTTTGCTATGACTGACTTATCTAAAGTAGAGATACATCTTTTTTACATTGAACAAGATGCTTTTGATAAAAGAATGTGTGCATTAATATTAAGTCAATCTTCTGATTAAGAAACTTTTAAGAAAGTATCAATGAGCTGAAAAACCAAGTAGTTGAATATTTATTTTCCTATCTTCTGACATTTACATACTGAAAAAGTCACATTTCATTTGAAACTTTCATTGACAGCTCCCTCTTCTTGATGCATGTTTGGAAGGATGACATTAAAAGTGTGTGTTGTGTTCTCTCTTTATTTTCTGGACTTCTGAGAATAGTAAAATCTGACCTTTGGCAATTCCTTCGGTCTCATGTTTCAGGAGTCTCTTTCAGTACCTTTTAATACTTGTAAAACAAAAACTACAGATGTGATGAAAATTACACTAGACAGACTCAAGTGAATAACTCCAAAGAATGCATAAATTTAATACAAAAGTGAAACACCTGTTAGAAGATGTTTTTTAAGGCTAATGCAGCATAAAATGCTGGATAATGAGTGGATGTGTGTGGGAATGGGACTGGAGGGTGTTTATACCTCAGAAGAAATGCTGCCTCTTTTCATCAACTAAATAATCTTTAAAAAGTTGGAGGAAGGAGAGTTTTACTTTATAAAATTTTTACTTTTTGCCTTTCCATCAATTTAACACTCTTCCTTTTAAAATATACTGCCAGAAATCTGTGTTATCCTGACACATTGGCTATGTGTGTGTTGTTGTTTCGACCCTGGCTAGCACCAAAACGCCATGTCTTTTTTTTGGCACCCAACATGGGCCTCAAGCGGTTGAGATTTGGCCACAGTGTATTAAAACACACTTAAGCAATCATTATGTTTCTTTAGACATCACTGTGGGAAATATTTCGGTATGTGTGGTCATGGGGGAGGAAAAAAAGAGAAAGAATGTATGTTTATGAATAAAGGGAGAGAGGTGTGTGCAGTTGTCCTGGGTTAAGCAGAGACAGAGTTAACTTTCTTCATAATAGCTGGCAAGAGGCTGTGTTTTGGATTTGTGCTCAGAAGAAAGCTGATAAGAAGCGATGTTTTGTGCTGCTGCCAAGGTCAGCAGATGAGGGAAGAAGCACAGCCGGTTGCTAGCCTAGGATTTGCTCTTAGATTCAGACTGAAACTCAGAATAGCCAATAATCTATTCCATAACATACACGTCATGCCCAGTATATAAGTGAGGACCCTCCGGAAGATCGGCCCTTTTGGTTCCGGATCTCTTTTGCTCTGGGTCATCTCGCTCCAGGTGGTTGCTCTCCCAAGCAAGGCTTTCCCCCCCCCCACGCCCCAGTCAGCTCTCAGTCTGCGATGCTTGGACTGTTATCTCCAGGAACGGTGCACCCC
>NW_010132588.1:0-4892 GCF_000699245.1 Pterocles gutturalis
GATTCTATGATTCTATGATTCTATTGTATTCTCCCTTGGACCACATTTTTCCAAGGTGCAGAGTCCCCGTCTGTGTTGTTTCCTTTATAGAAGGTTCTCCATAACTTTGATCATCCTTGTTTCCTCCTCTGTGCTTTCACCACCAATAGTTATCGACTTACCACTTGCTGTTCTAACTGTTGCTGAGCACTGGGCTAACCAAGAAAACCTTTAGGAAGTATTCATTACAAAGCCTTGTAAGACTCTAGAAACCTATTTCTTTTCCAAGTGTATTTTAAGGTATTATAAGTAAAACTCGGTCCTTAAACGGTTTTAGTGGTGTTATACTGGGGAAAAATTAATAATTTATTGAGAGCACCTACTGTTTTGGACTCCTGAAACTACTGGGAAAAGCCTGAAAGGTATCTTGAAAAGGTCATTTAAAAGGTCACAGCTCTCTGTTTAAAGACAAGGAGACCTAGTTTGGGATAGGAGAGTTTATTATGAACAACCTTATATACAGCCATCTCACCTGGCCATGCTATTGTGGGATTACAAAAGAAAGAGCTCATGCAAATGAAATGGTTAGGCTGGAATTTCTCTAACCTGATTTAAATTACATTCTCAGATTATAGAAACCATGATTAAACCAGATTTACTGAGGACATGCAAAGATGAGATCACATTGAATGATTATTAGAAACTTGCAGACTGATAGATGATAAATATTTTTTGTTCAATGAACAAAGATGCAATAATAAAAAGGAGTGTTTTATCAAGGACATTTTTTTGCATTTACAGTCCCTCCATGATCATTCCAGATAAAGCAGAGGATGCCATTGGGCTGCTTGAAATAAGAAAAGTCTGACAGTGACTGAATAGACAAGAGGATTTAAATACTATCTGACATCATCAAATCAACGATTTTAAAGCAATAGTGAATTGAAGGTGCTTTAATCCACCTCTTAAATTTCCAAGAAAACAAATGTTAGGTAAAATTCGTAATATGAATTTTATTTTTAAAAAACTGATTCTTCAAACATATCAACATATTATTAGATAAATGCTATCTTTTCAATGTCAGCAAGAAGTAGAGATATCAGTTACTATTGCAAGTATTTTACCACAAACTACAATCCCAATATTTAAAAAATGGGAGCAGGCCATTGAATAGCATGGGTTTGCGAGCAGTTCCAAGAGGAATATTGGGAGCAAAACAATTAATTCAACAGTGCTACAGAGGAGTAATTTTGCTGTTATCAGACATCTGCTCCTATTCCCTAGCCTCATCTGAGTTTTTGAGATCCATTTGACTAGTCAAATTCCTCTTGGAATGGCCAAAATAAGGGAAAGAAAAATGTCTCCTTGTCTTGCTGTGTTGAGAGATGGGTGCAGGACACCCAGGCATTCGCCTTCCATCTCACCCTGTAAGACCAAGCATCTACTCAAAAGTTAATATTTTTGTTTGTGTTGTGGTTACAAGGCGTTTTACACATTGGATTCTCAGGGCAGCAAACTGGCTGCACAAAAATGAGTCTTAATTGCATCTTAATTTTGCCATGAATGTAGCTCTACCTGGTACAGCTGCTCACTGAGTCTGAGTATCCTGACCATAACGTGCTCTCCTGGAGTGACCACTCCAGCAGTGCTTGCTAGACCTGTGGGGAAACTCCGGCCTTCCGTTTCACATCTATTTCTTTTTAGTGTGCCACTGTCACCCAGGTTAGGGCTTGGGATTTGCCTGTGCAAAATCTGTACCTGGCTGCTGGTGGTGGCCTGCCCCATACCAAGGTTATCGTCTCACCCTGACTGCTTTTTGCAGTCTCTTTTGTGCAACACCACAAGCAAACAGTCCAGCAGGAACAGAAACAGTGTGCCAGTCACAGAAATAATACAGGTGTTTCTCAGCTCATTATTCAAATATTTGCAGGCAAAATAATCCAGCCTATTCATGTAATGGAATCACTATTGTTCTTGAGGTTGGGGTCAATGATTTGCTGGTGCAGATAAGCGCAACATCAATGAAAGCAGATGCACCCATCTGTGTCAGGAAAGAATTTTGCTCAGTCTTGAGAGAGAAAACTGGATCCAGCAAATAACTGATAAGGGATAAAAAAAAAAAAAAAAAAAAAAAAAAAAAGCTTTCTGTATAGGAGAACAAGTAAATTAGTATAGAGGAGTTATATTATACTATACCCTCTATGTGGCCTGGTCCTCTATTGTGTTGAATTACCATTCACTTCAATCAGAATCTTGCAGGACACTCACAACACTCACAGAATTAGGATTGTGCTACTGCAGCTAGTATGCAAAACAGTAATATGCAAGTACATTAAATATAAATTAAACTGTAAGGGGTTTAATCTTTGTTTTGGAAATGCAATGTGTGGGAACAATTATTAACAGAGGTATAATTCTGATCAGATATATACATGTATGCAAATATCTTTTTTTTTTATCTTGCCTTGAGCAAATATAAGATGTAAAAGCTCTATTGACCATTTGATTTTCCCAAAAAAAGAGCTGGAGGAACAAGTCTGAAATACAATTCTCTCATGATCAAGTTTCCAAAGTATTTCCATAGAATTATATGCAGGACAATGGGTAATGCTTCTCTTGCAACAAAGCAGTGCCAGTTTTCTCCACACGCATTGTGAGGCTGTAATGTCCAGCCTTTTCAGCCAAGGTTATTGTAACATTTCCAGACAAAAAGAAAACCTGATGAATAATACATTGGAATTAAGCTAGATCTCAGAAAGATTTTATATGGTTCATATGATGCAGAATATAAAGTGTTCACATAATTAAAATCTATTGCACTTGTGAGTTTAGTGTGCCTGACATTTCAAGGTCCATGGATGAAGAATTTCCTTGCTGGTTTTCCGTTTATTGAGCGTAATGTGTTTTATTCCCTGGCATAGCCATGATAGTAGAGACTCACAATGGGTTTATAAGAACAAATCCTCAAATGATGGAGATAACACTCACTCGGATTTCAGCGAGATCAGACTGAATATGTTACAGCAAATTCAGTCCTGATCGAGCAGAACATCTAAGTATGTTCTTATCCTTGAGGTTCAGGAGCATGGACGGAGCTGACTTTTTCTGGTCTTCTGAGTGCCCTGGACTTGGAGCTATTTGAGAAAATTCTGGAGCAGGACTTGTCTCAAGGCTAAATTGTCTTTCTGCTCTTTCTTAGCCACATGGTTTACTGATGTAAGTAGCAGTGCTGTACCGAGACAAGACCACATTGCCTAACGGGTCTTATATTTTTAACTACAGTTTTATGTCTTCCTGCTGCAGAAAAGCTGACAACTTTGGCTGGTCATTTATCCCAGTGTAAATGTGAACTTTATATTATTATAGCTGTGAATATAGAAATATACACATCACCTGGAGCCTGAATGTTTCTAGGCCTTCAGCCATTAGCTAGCAAGACTGTTACTTAGATTTACTGTGAAATTACATGGTAATACCAGCCTATTCTGTTGAGAAAGGGAAATGCTGGAACAGCATTTGCTTTAAGTGTTCCTAGCTGCGTTAATGGTTCATCATAAATACATTCAGTATTTGATTTTTACTGTATGTTGCCTCTCTATCTGCATTATAAAGCAAATCTTTGAGGAGTGGTGTTTCTGTTACCTCTGTATCCACATGTACAAGGAGAATAATCTTGAGTTAAAGCTCTTCCAGCACTCTGAGAGACAAAAGGCAGTTCTTCCCTTTCTGTAGGATCACAGGACAATCCAGGCTGGAAGAGGCAGGTTTGGAAAATGCCCCAGAGGCACAGGATGCACAACTTCTCTGGGCAACCTGTGCCAGGGTGTGACTGTCTTCATGGGGAAAGTTTCTCCCTATGTCCATTCTGAACCTCTCCTGTGCCAAAGAAGAAAAGTAGGTATACAGGCAAAGAGGAATGACTGGACTGCCCATGGATGCATCCCAATTTGTCTTGCTGCTCCTATTCTGTAAGCCTCCCTCACCTCAAAAAAGTTTAAACAGTGCTGTGAGGTATATTCTGTAGATAATGTAGTTTCTCCTCCATGCCCTTTTCAGTGCTCAATCTGAGCTATTACTTCCTCTGCAAATTTGTCCGTGGCAAGCAAAATCCACTCTGAAAGTAGTGCATCAGCCTGCCAATGGAGTGATAAGTTTGCAGTTCACATAAGCCCCACCAAAAAGAGATACCAATGGAAACCTGTTTTACATTGTAACTTGGAATAGCAATGCCAGTTAATTGCAAAAAGCAGCAAATAGCAGAGTTACAAGGTCCTTTACAAAATAATGGCCATTTTTTCTATTGGTTTTTGTTTGTTTGTTTGGGGTTTTTTAAGTTACTAACAACCAAATACTCTTGTCTAGTTGTTGAGAGAAAAATAGTTAAGCCTTAGCTCGAGGGAATAGGTGGAGACAGCACTTGTACATCTCTGCTCATTACTCCCTGTCCTTTGGCTTTCATAGCCAATGTACCAGAATCACCTCCACTGTTTTTCCAGCACTGCACACATGACTCCAACCCAGGTTTGCCTACAGCCCCCGGCATCAGAGCCTAGGATGGCATTTGATCTAGTTTTGTACTTGAGCCCCTACACTGTTGTCAGGGTTAGAAAGGCCACAGGGACAGTCCTTTGTTAAACACCTGGTGGGCTGAGGCAGGCACAGGGAGGGTTTCACTTCCCACTCAGGGTCACAGGCAAGAAACCCACACGACTTGGGAAAGACAAAAAAAAACAACTGAATTTATTAACTGTTTACAACAAGAAGCAAGATACTGAGAGAGAGAGAAACCACATCTTTAAAAAAAAAGGCACTTCTCCCCCACCCCTCCCTTCTTCCCAGGCCCAAAGGCTTTTTTCTGTACCTTCTCCCCCCTGGCTGCACAGGGCGGGGCAGGGAATGGGGGGTGCAGTCAG
>NW_010132589.1:0-3279 GCF_000699245.1 Pterocles gutturalis
ACATTAAATAACAATTTTATTTAGCACATTCAATAATAATTTGCATATTGGATATACGAATATCTGTAATCAATTCACACATGAAGTTGTGGCTTACTGTTTCAATCTGTGCCTTCAAGTCAAATAGATTCATCTGTCATCTAGATTTCTCTTCAAAAACATGGTATATCTATTACCTTTGACATCAAACTGGATTTTCTGCTAATGTCCACTTATTTTCTGATGGGAGGAACCTTCTACCATACCCAAAATCAATCCCTTGGCACCATCTATGATCTGTTATTTCAGCTAGGTAATACTGATTCTCTAAATTCCTTAATCATCTGTTGTTCTGAGAAACATTTGTGTTCAGCTCAAAGGTTTAGAAATGCTGTAACACCGACATTTTTGAGCAGGAGAGACAAGGCTATTGCTTTTTTTTGCTCTAACACTTTTATCACTCTTTGTTCTATGGCACTAATTCAAGAAGTAACATGAAGAGAGCTATCTTAGGGAAGTACACTCTTGTCCAGAAATAAACAGAGAAAGAGATGAGCACAAAGTCTGTTCTATAAGCCATTTAACAATTGTTTGCAACAGCAGCATTAGGTTTCAAAATTAGGCATGTGATCATTAAAGACAGCACTTTAAAACACAGCATTAGAGGTACAGGGGTGTCAGAGGTCAAACCAGACATGGACAAGTCCACAGGGCAGAGCTAAAAAACCTAAGAATTCTTCAGGATGTGGAACAATGACACAGAAAAAAACCTGCTCTTCTCTGGGAAAGAGAAAGGGAAGATCTTGAAGCATTACGCAGGCAAGAGCTCATATAGAAATGCTACCATACCTTTTGTCCCTAGGGAAGTAAACCTAGACCTCGATTCACAACAGCTATTGTTCTAGACCTTGAAAGCAAGGTGAGAATAAGGCAAGCTGACTTGTATGAGCAAAACTATGAAATCTTAGACATCTTTGCAGAGATGTGGAAGAATAGATGCAGCTGAGTACACAGCTGACTACTTGCCACCATCTACTGTGCCATCTTGTTTTAGTAACGATAGAAACACATGCACAGAGATTAGAGACACACAGCTCTCACACATATACCTGAATAAAAGCTCGAAGATGCAAGATGCTAACATTGAGCCTTCTGTGATCTGGTTTGTTGACCTTCACAGTAGGTGACTGCAGACAAGAGGCTAACACTAAAATACAGACTGGCTGTAGCAGGTATTGTTTAATTCAAGCTAAATGAAGGCTGCAGTGCTGTATCTCTATAAAGCTATTTGAGTATGTCTGCATCAGATTAGAAAATGAACCACATTCAATCATTTTTTAATCTGCTGTTCACTGTTGTGGAGAAGGGGTTTATGAGATGCAATGTGTTTGTTTTTACAAATACTGTCTGACAGGATGACTTACCTTCTGAAGAATCTCTTTATTCTTGTTTCCTTTTAGGTAACTAGCCAAGAAAAGCTGTCCAGGAACTGTCATGATAAACAAAATACATACTTCTGAGCACCTAATTAGAAGTTCAGCTTGCTACTTTGTACAGGCTTTGGGTCTGCTTTGCGCAGTTGCAGATTCCTTCGTTGGCCTCCCTTAGCTTGCCTCTGATAGCACCTGTAATGCTTTGGGGCTCTGGAAAAGATCCAGCTGATGTCCATGGGCCATGTTCCTCAAGGACCAGGACTCTTACACTACCATTCAGATCACCTCATTTGGTCTGCAGTGATTTGAGATTGCCAGCACATACTTCATGCCACCTCCATGGTACATGCTTTTGCTCACATAGATAGCACATCTCTGCAAAAGCATGTCAGCACAGACACATACTGGGACCAGTTCTGGTTTTCCATCACCAACACGAGAGTGCCCTCTCACATGACAGAAAACTTGACATTTGGAATAGCACCCTGCCTATCCCCATGTCATGGTGACAACCGAAATTCATACAAGTGGCTGGTAGGGTTAGCAAAGCAGCACCCATGCTTCTCTTTTGGCTGCTCAGGAAACATGCTCTGTTCCTCACACATCTGAAACCCTGCTCTAACACCCCTCAGCCCAACACTGAATCTAGCTTGGGAACTTTGTTGTCTCATTTCTCTGGAACAGAACGTTGGCATGGGAGTCTTCTTTCAAAGAACTGTCCCAGGCGGAAAGGAGAAGGCTTGCACTGGCTCCCTGCTAAGAATAACTTTGTGCCCATTTCAAAAACATCCCTATATGTCAGTTGGGCACTTGATGCCAGGACTGTCAGGGATGCTCTCGATAAAAAAGGTTACCAGGACAAGGTACCTACTGTCAGCTGGAGTTTACTTGTTCTGGGAACTCCACACCTCTGAAGTGATTTTGCAATGGGGAACTTACCATGGGGACCTCCTGCAGAGGGACCTCTTGACACTGCCACTCTTTCACCATCAGTCTAAGCCCATCTGGAAATTACACATTTCCAAGTATTTTGGAGATCTGAGAAACAGTCCTTTCCAGTGCTTCTAGTGACTTTGAGATGACTGCAGGATATTGTGACCATGGAGTATTGTTTTCTGAGGCCTGGCTGCAAGAGCTTCCTCTTTACAAGGAGCTGTTGTGAGGGAGGAAAGCAAAGGCATTGTGTCCTGGACCGTAATAATGATCTAAGTTTTCTTCCTCATTATCTCTCGAAGGAAAGAGAAGTATCTTCTTCTGTGTGGTTTGATTTTGTAAAGGCCTGACTGGTCAGAGTGACTACTAATATGAACTGGCGACAGCTCTCATGTGGAGGAAGAGAATATCTGCTGAATAACCAATTGCTGCCCATGTACAGCTGCTGCAGTCTCCCATGCCAGCAGGAGCCATTTGCAGAGTGACCGAGGGACCATGCAGCGGTAACTGCATGGAAGCAATGCCTCTTTCAGGGTGTGCCACAATGACAGGACCTTCCAACCAACTCATAGCAGTTGCTGACAAAATACGGTAGCAACTCCTCAGTTTTGATCTAACACCTGCTGGATGTATTTGGTTCTGGAAGTGAGTCTCTTTTTTAATAGTATGTGTTTTAATATGATGTGCCTGCTGTAAATGTACTGGTTTGAAAAGAGATGACGTTTACCTGAGAGGTTGCAGTGTGCTGAGCCCTGCATAACAGATGAGAAAAAGCTTTCCTTTTCTGAGACAGTCTGAAGTGAATGCGCTCTACAGGCCAGACATAAAATACATAGGAACAGCATCATGCTGGAAATATTTTGTCTTGGTTTTTTTCTTTACTATCTCCACTATATTACTATATACAACCATTTATATATATATATATACTTAT
>NW_010132590.1:0-5893 GCF_000699245.1 Pterocles gutturalis
CCCTAGTATTTCAGGCATTCATATACTTTTCACTTCTCTATAGGACACTGCTTTGCATTGATTTATTATGAAAGTTTTGATTAGCCTGGCTGATTTCTGTATTTCCTTTCCCTGTGTCTTTAAAGGAAGCAAAAAATTTTACCTTCAGTGTATCATCCTTTGGTCTTGTGTCTGCTGCTGCAATTTTAAGACTGTTGGACAAGCCAAAGAAAGAAGATAGTTAATATTGTTTAATTTTATGTTTGATAATAATTAATTTTAGCCTAGGTCATTAAACAATTCATGAACAAATTCAATCCTAGAGTCCCGAAAACATCCAAATGGCTAGAAAAGTTTAGTTTGTGTAGCACAAGATACTCCATTGCTATTTTAGATAGTCATGGAAGCATGCTTTTTTTAGGATATGTTCCTTATCTTCTTTTGCTCTCTGCCAAACAGCTTTTATGGATTATAAAGCTGGAAGCTTAAATATAGTCCAGACCATTAAAATGATGTTGGATTTGATTATAATGGCTATAATTGCCTTAATTATGTAGATGAAGGGGCCTTGCCAGTCTTATGATACATTAAAGGCTTTAGAATGGTGTCACAGTAGTTCTATTGAGAATAAATATTGAGAATAAAGAGATGCAGATCATATGCTAAGTATCTGGATCAGCGTTATCTTTCTGTTCATGCAATGTATGCATAAGCTAACAGGATGCTGCTATGTTTGTGTCTCAAGGCCTGATGTGATGGTAGTGTTTATTCCTGGTAGTATTTTTATACCAACAATATGCAGTTATACTTAAAAATGTTTCATTGCATTCATTCCAGATAACTGCTGGAAAAATACAAGTAATTATTTTAAACTAGTTTATTTGCCACTCTTGCTTAATTTTAGAAGGTAAAACGTTGCCAATTGTATAACCTACTGATGAGTTCTTTTGTCCTGTAATTATGTCAGTGCTTTTTGGTTAGTGAAGCTACATGAGATCCTTGGCAAACTCAGGGGTAGAGTGATAATGGTTAAAGTGTTCTGACATAGTGTTGGATCCATGAATTCCATAGAGTTGTCTTCAAGTAGGATGTAAACCCAGTGGTATTTAAAGAATATGTGATATCCTATTTGGGACCAGTTCTCAATACAAGTAATTGAATCTTTAGCAGTTTAATTTCCCATTTACTTCACAACTTAACTATGCTATATGCTCCCTGTTGAATAGTTGTAGTATCATTTTTCTGAAGTGGCTGGTTTAATAGCTGGTAGAACTTTAATATTTGATATGGGAAGCCCTTTAAAAGACAGGGATTAAAAAGTCTGTCTTTGGCAGCTATTGTTAATGTTTCTATAGTTACTACACTGAGACAGAAATTTTTATTACTCGTGTTTTTAAGATGCATGTTGGATCTCAGGCAAAAATATAAACATTTATTTTTTGAAGCTGACCTCTGTCATGAGAATTAATTTCTACTTAAGGTAACTTTAAGAAAACATGCCAATAACTTATTATGCAAGAAAACAATTTCACTTGTTATCAGCATGTCCTTACTTGGTTATACAATTTCCTCTTTCTTCCAATAATTAAAATATAATCTGTTCTTACACATAAATGTACAAATTTTCACTAAAAAAAAACTTGCTCACCTCTTCTGAGCTACAGACAGAAGAGCAATATTGAATTACTGTTTCACTTTTACTTTCTTTGCATAAATATTTGAACTTTCTTTCACAACTGAGAGCTGCTGTTCTTTTGATTGTTGTAATGTTTTGGGGCACCAGTGGAACAGTTACGTGGCTAGTGCATATTCACTGACGAACTGAAAACGTTTATCTGTGCAGTAGAAGTATGATGGCACTTAGACCATGTTCATATCTTCTGATTTTCCTCATCCTGATTATTTTAAACTGTGATAATCTTTAAAAGATGATGCAGTGCTAAAAAGAGATTTAACAATGTACTTTCACTCCAGGGCAATCATTACATGCTTCTGAGTGTTTGTCTTTGAGAATGCATCTTCCTTTTGCTTCAAAAAAAAACCCGGCCTTATTGTTTATGCCTAATTGTTGTTTTATGATTTTTTTCCAAATCCTGCCAGCTTTGACTCTTCCTGTGGGTTACTATAGCTTTACTCAAAGTTTTGGTAAGAAAAGTTAAACAAATATGCACTAGTATCAGCAGGATCTAAATCTATTTCAGGTGATATATTTTTATATCTCCACTACTTTCACTACCAAGAAGGCACATTTTCTATTTCTAAATAAAATAGATTTTTTTTTGTGTACTCTTGATGAATCAGCATTTGACAACATATATTAATAAAATGATAGGTACTCTGTGGCTCCAATTATCATAGTTACCCAACTGTGTTGCTTTTTATCTGCTTCTCAAAATACAATATAATTTTTTTTTTCTTGATATCTTAATTTTATGCCCCAGATGCAAGTTACTTGACATGTCAGAAATCCCCTGAATAAAACATTAAAGTCTTAATGGAAAATGAAAAACCCAACTTCTTCCCTGAAGGCACCAAGTTCCATGAAATTAACTGTGGCATCTGTTTTAACTGTTGTTCTTGCTGATGCTGCAAGATGAAGTGCTATAGCCACCTTGCATGCAAGCATCAGCAGTTGTTCAGCTGTATCAAATTGTAAGCTTTGGCTCATTAGCATGGTGGCACCTTTATAATAGTCTGAATGCTAAATGAAACACATTCAGCTTTAAAACATAACTGCCCCCTAAAATTAAGTGGCTTTGAAAAACAGGTTTGTATTGTGATTTACTAGTACTGAAATGTTTTTTGTAGAAAAAACCCTAATCTTTTATTTACCATTGATAATAGTGCAAGGCAAGTCAGAAGAAATCCTGGATTGATACATATTGAATAATTCTTGCCAAAACTGTTTGCATTATTTATCCTTTTTATAATAGAGGTCTGTTATAAAATCCTGAGATTCTTAATAATAGGAGAGCATGAAACATTTTAAAAGGGAGTTGTAAACCCGGTGTTAGGGGAAACTAAGTAATTAAGATAGTTTTGTTCTGTTTTGAAAAAAATTGTCTCCTTATCTGAATTTAGGTGTAGATAAAAGTTTTAAGTAGGTTTATAACAGAGTTTACGATGTCTCATAGGAATCTGATTTTTCTTTAAATCTATTTTTCTTTTAAGGTCAGTATTTGAAGTTGATCAGCTTCTGTAGTATTTCTGTATGCACAGTCTAAGAGGATTAAAAGATACCTCAGGGGCCACTAATACATGGTGTTATTTAGTTACCTTCTTTCTAAAGGCTTAACTTCAGAACCCGGAGTACAAAAAGAGCATAGAGTTTTAACACAGTGAACAGAGTATGGCTGCAGCTCAGAAAAACAAAGAAAATACAATTACTCGTTCTGCTCTTTTCTTTTGAAACACATAAAGCAATGGGAAAATACAACAGAGTAAAGTTTCAAAAATACGAAACAGGGAGAACTTGTTGCTAATATTTTTGTCCTTGGCAGATTGAAGAAAGACCATCAGGCGTTGCTCTTATCACCTGTCAGATGAAGTAATAGGAAAAAGGATAGTAACAAAATTAGGATCTTAGTTATTATGTTGCACCCTATTTGCATCTACCTAACAAAAATAGACAAACAAAAAGAAAAACAAGAACCAAAATTGGTACGAATATATCCAAGTCAGTTGGAATGTTTCTGACAGTTTAGTTGGTCATTGGATCAGAATTGGACTTTGCAGAAAAAAAGATATGTAATATTAGGAAAGCAAGTTAAAAAGAAAATTATGACACATTGGAATAATTTTATTTCCTTGAATTCAGGAAGAGTTATCTACCACCTCTAAAGTCTACTGAGAGATAGTGTAGAAATATTTTTCTGAGTCGAAACCTGGAAGTAGCCAACAGTATAATGTGTGTCAGGGCTACAGGATGCAGGCACTTGTCAAAGACCAGCATCTGTGATGGCTTCTTATTTAGAAAAAGAAAACAAGAAATTGACTTCATTGTTCACAGGATTATTTTGTACATGTGTTTATTTCTTCACATTTCTAGAATTTTATTCTCTAGTGTTAAGTGTAGATTTTGTAATGCCGGCTTTGATTTACTATGTCCATTGTTTATCCAGATAGTCATTTGATTATTAGTGAGAGCTGTCACTGACTGTAAGGACCGCCTTACTGTTCATTTGTGGGCAACGTGAATCTTGTCATGCAAGGCGAAGTGGTTACTCTTACCTGTTCAACCAGACTATTAGGATGTTCTTAACATATAGCATGGGGGCTGTTAGAAGCTCATTGATATGAGTGATGTTGTGGGACTGATTGCTTTAGCTTGTTGAAAAAGTTCCTCAACATTGGCAGGAATTTAGCCGTCAATATTGAGTAAATATAGTAAAGGAAAAATATGCATCTTCCTTTCTAGCTGAAGTATATCCCCTTTCCTGAGAACATCCAATTTTCTTATGTTGAAGAACTATCCATTGCTACTTTTTTTGTCTTTTTCCTTTTTTTAGGCCACTTTCTATTATTTTTGTACATACCGTGTAACACTTCACTCTGCAAGTCATCCCAGTGAGAAGTGTATGGTATTACTCCTTCTAAGTTAGGGTAAGAGAGTTAGGGTGAATGATAAATATTAAGTTAGTTAAATTGTTTGGTTTGGTATTTTAGTTTGTTGATATTATTTGAAGTTACTTTGGTCTTTCACATAAAGGTTTGTAATAAGTGATGCCCAATGTCATAAAGGTTGAAAGTAAAGTTGTTTGCTTTTTTTGTAGTGGTTTGGTTTTTTTGGATTTTGTTTTGTTTTTTAATTTAAGCTGTTTCTAAATTTCTCCAATATATTGGGAGAGGTTTAAATTAGTTGGATTTCGTAACAGCAGACTTTGATCTGACCATGGGTTTGGGCTTATGATTTGCTATAGTTCTCAAAACCAGAAACAAGTACAGAAACAAGTTGGGGGGAGGGGGAGGGAAGCAATGGAAAACTTTGCTTAGTTTGCAAAGAGCAAGGACATATGAACACCCTTTTTTTTCACAAAAACTACCTAAAAGCTTTAAAAAAAAATGGTCTGAGAACTACAGAGTATATATTTATACTTGATGAATACTAAACTTCACTGTGCTTCCGTGTGCAGATGCACGAAACTGGTGAAGGGTTTGGAGCACAGGTCTTACAAGGAGCGGCTGAGGGAGCTGGGGTTGTTTAGTCTAGAGAAGAGAAGGCTGAGAGGAGACCTTATCACTCTCTACAACTACCTGAAAGGAGGTTGTAGTGAGGTGGGTGCTGGCCTCTTCTCTAAAGTAACAAGTGATAGGACAAGAGGAAATGGCCTCAAGTTACACCAGGGGAGGTTTAGGCTGGATATTGGGAAAAATTTCTTCACTGAAAGAGTGATCAGGCATTGGAACAGGCTGCCCAGGGAAGTGGTGGAGTCACCATCCCTGGAGGTGTTCAAGAAACGTGTAGATGGGGTGCTTAGGGACATGGTTTAGTGAGTTAGGTGGTGTTGGGTTGGACTTGATGATCCTTGAGGTCTTTTCCAACCTTAATGATTCTATGATATATTCCTCCTTTAGCCAAAACAGAGGGGAAAGAAATACTGTCTGATCTCATGTTTTTAAGGAACAAATTGAGAAACGTGTAGTTTAACTTATAACATGAAATGTGATAATGAAAATGTGATTTATAGCTCAAAATATACTTATCACAGAAAATTCTTTGTCATCTTAAAATGACAAAGAATTTATGGATGTAAATCCACAAATATCCTGGAAAACTTGATACAATTTACAGTGTTTCTAGATTTATATGTTAACTTACATTGGAGTTTCTAATGTCAAATAGCATCTTGGAAAAAAATGTTCGCTTGCATGCACACAAAATGCAAATGTCTATAATGCATTTTATATATATACA